>NC_135866.1:24451303-24751303 GCF_031162955.1 Sander vitreus
TTTCTACTGTCTAGTCGTTTCTCTATGAACAGCAATCTTTACAAAAAAACATCTGTGACACCTGAAATCTGTGTTCAGTTTTTTGAGAGCATCATTTTAGCGTCTACATTTCCAGACACACAACTCTAGCTTAAAAAAGCAAATGTTGTTGTTGTACTGTTTTCCACACTCCAAACTTCACCCTGTCCCCCCAAACCTTATTCCTTCCTCCAGGAACCTTCACTTTCCATTTACCGTTGGTTGAGTTGCTCTGAAAGGAATTCCATGTTAAGCCAATATAAATGATTGTGAGGTGAGCTCAGTAGGAGTCTGCTTTGGACGAGGTGCTCTTCTGTACTGTAAAACTTAGTCACATTATATTACTGTTGAGATCCACAATATCGGCCATATTTTGATGTCATCAGTTATTAAATGTTAGCTCAATGAACCATATTCATCTGAAAACTTTTCTTTATTTTAATCATATTCAGTTTGCCACTTCCACTCATGACCTTATTTAGTCTCTGATGTTACTGGAATAAAACTCCCACCAAGCTCCATTTCGCGTTTTATGAGTCTAAAAACCTGGCAAGCATGAATGTCATAGAGCTGTATGAAAGAGCCTCTACCTAAATGTCTTCAGTATATTAGAGAACTGAACGCCCTCACTGCAGCGGCGTCCTGTCTGGAATGTGCTCATTCAGCCACAGTGACTTTGATTTGAACACAGTTGGGCACAATGGGCCAACTGTAAAAGGTGTCATTGCTGCATGTGTGTAACGTTCAGCACTATGGGATTTTAATGGGAAAAAATCAGTCACTGGAAACTTAAAAATAAGAATGGGTGTTTCTTTGAGGGTCTCATGACTTTCAGTTGAAAACAGTCTTGTGTTTTCCATGATGCGATTCTCACTGAGATGATGTAGTTCTTTAACCTTGGTTCCCATTATGTATAGAGGAATAGAGATGTTGAATCAAAATGAGGAGAGAAAAGGCTGTTGTTTGTTGTAGAAGAAGTTCAACTCATACCAGAAGCATGTATTAGATTGACTAGATGATTTTAACATCTCTTCTTGTAATGGTTTTTGGAAAGGAAACTGTTGTTGTTTGGGTACATCGTTTCCATAGTTACTGTTTAAAAAAGTACCGTGAATCATTATCATTGTGTATCTGTTCCACTCTATGCTTTGGGGCAAGAAACATACAAAGAAAGGCTTTTTACTAAGCTAGAGGATTTAAAACTTCATTTACTCGAGGAGAGTATTAACATTCTGTTTATGTGCACACATGGCTGTTATTTGAGACATGTACATGCATTGGTGTTGCCCGCTCTACATGTGAATACACAGAACATTGCTCTTTAGTAAAACTTGGTAATATATATATATATATATATGGACTGTCAAATCAAATTAAACATTTGGGCGTTCACTTTAGGGCTGTAACTACTTATTATTATAAATTATCAGTTCTGTTTTTTGATTTATCATTTTCTCTTTCAATGTCAACAAATGAACAGCCCAGAACCCAATGTGATGTGAATGAATTTGCTTGTTTTGTCCCTAAAGCCCCTAGATACTTTCAAATAAGATAAAGAATAGCAGCATCCTCAAATTCGAGAAGCGAAACCATATTTTTGCTTGAAAAGTGACTTTTTCAATCATTTAAATTGTTGTCAATTAATTTTCAGCTCAGCATATCTAGTTCACTGTAGTTGTGTTATTGGAGGAAAGTCACGCATTACTCATGTTGATACCACTGATATCAATTCTTTATTTCGGTATTTCAAGATTTTAAAGCAACAATAATCAAGGGGATTTATGAAGTCTAAATGTTTGGTGAAGCCTGAAGCTACCAAAGTAATTGTTTTTCTGCTACAAAGTAGTATTTTTACAACTTATCTTTATTGCAAAGAAATGAGGATACCCACACAGTTACCTTTCACAGTTCACAGAAGAAGAAAATGATCTCCTTTAGTTTGATTCCGTTTTGTCTTGCACTGCTGCTGCATTTGGCTTCAGACACAAAGGGAGAGAGGAAACACAGCTCCATATAGTGTACAAGTAAGTGTACATGTCAACTCACACACACACACACACACACACACACACACACACACACACACACACACACACACACACACACACTTATATAAGTCTTTCTCCTTCTCACACACACTTACACATATATACACACCGTCAGTGGCGACCTGCTGCATCTGCTCTCTATCATGTTGGACTTGTAGCTCCTCAGCCCACAATCCATCACAGCATCTACCATAGACTGATCATTGTAGTAAAGGCATTTACATGACTGAGATTAAAGTGAGTTAACAGTAAAGAGCTAATGAGATGCTTCCAGCCAGTAATTAGTGGGTGGACTGACAATAATAACCTGACCTGCAAATCTTTTCATATTATAGAAGGCAGTTATTTTACCTTTCTTGTTATGTTCACTATAGAATTTTACTACCTCTCTGACTTAAACATAGTCACAAACAGAGCCAGCCAGCTCCTGAATTAAACTGCATTTTGAACAGAGACCTTGATCTGTGAGTGGGAAAAAATAAAGTGACCCCCACAAACACTACACTATCTTTTAGAAGTTTGTCATACTGATTACTTTACTCACAATGTGACAACATTGTACAACTTCATGTTCACTTTCTGATTTTGAGGTTCCCTTCAATAACTGGTTTTAAGGGAAAGGATGGAAATTCTTTTCTGTATGTGTCTGTGCATGCGTGTTTGCGTGTGTGTGTGTGTGTGTGTGTGTGTGTGTGTGTGTGTGTGTGTGTGTGTGTGTGTGTGTGTGTGTGGGTGTGTGCTTTTGCATATTTAGGTCTGAGTCTGTGGCTCCTGAAATGATGGTCAATTAGCTGGAGAGTACTACACAAACACACCAACACTCTCTCCCTTTAAGGACAAATATGTTAAATTTGTCAAATGTCAAAGTTAAAACACTAAATTACTAACATCTTCATAAGAATATATGTTGTGGCCATTGCTCTGTCCTCTATGGGGAGTATAATGGAATACTACGCGAACACTCCCTACATATTCTCAATTCCTGTGTAATCTAATTATAGGAAAACTAAATTTGGCTGTCTGTCTGTCTTTGACACTTGCACTACTGTCTTTTCAAACAGACAGTAAACTGTCTGTATTTGGGGTGTTTTCCTCTGTATCGAACTATGACTCCTAACCCCAGGTATAAACCAAACCGTAACTTGTGTGTACCCCTAATCGTGTCACCTGCCCATGTGTCCTCTTACGCGTGCACGAGTCATTGTGATTGTATATAACAGAAAGAAAAATGATATATTTTGATAGAAGCCCATCACAGGTTCTGTGTTTTGCCATTCTATGCCACAGCTGTCCTTTAAATTGTTTACCTTGTGAATTAAACATGGCAGCTCAAATCCTTCTCCTTCACTTCCTTCCCTGAGGCTGTGTGGATGTGCTGCTGAGTGCAGGCTCTTTAGTCACTGTTTTGGTTGATGGTGCTCCTGACAGTATATCTCAACTGAGTCCGCTGACCATTTCTCACTGCAAAAAAGGTGCAGTGAGAAAGATGTTGGTCAACCATTAAGTTCAAAACTTAAAAAAGATATTCATAAAAAATCTCAAAGACAATTTTGCCTTTCACATTGAAAGTTTGGGTGGGGCTAAATCTTTTTACACAGGCTTGAAATGAATGACCGTTTACAACAATCCTAAAACTAAGCTAATTGCAAAGACTTGATTTCTGTAGAGGTGACACAACTTCTTATAGCTTCATAATCAGTCACCTTTCACTAGTGTGTCTTTAACATATGTTTTAATTTTATATAAATCGTATTGCTTTGCCTCCCACTATGTTTCTGCATTCTGTATCATCTACCATTCCTTAGGAACTTCTCGCAAGATAGGAGAGTTCTGCAGCTTAAGATGGTCACTGAAATGTTTTTACTCCTTTGACCAAAGGAGGACTGAATGTGCTCAGGACACTTAGGACTAATTCATCACTATAAGAAAAAATGTCCCAGAATTTTAAATTCCTGCCTGCAACACATGTAAATGAATGACCTGACAGCGTCCCTTAACACGAATACTCACATTTCCTTCTGTATGTCAACATGTGTTTCAAGAGAAGGGAAATGATCTGAGTTTCTGTGCTCACAAACAATATTACACCTGAGTCTAGTGTTGACTGCAACTGTACATATCTCCACCTGCACTGCCGTAAAAGAAAGTCTCAACAGACACACAAACAGAGACACAAATGGAAAAATACCACACTGTACAGCATTTAACTTCTCCAGTACTGAACAATAGTGAATATTGTGGTGCGACTTTGGTGGGTGGAAGTCAATAGATGGTACTCTGCCAGAGGGACAGTGGAGAGAACATGAGATAATATTTTCCTGTCACATTTCTCTGAAGGTTGTCTTTCATTTTAGGCAGTTCACATCAGATGTGTGAAAGAATTACCCATTACAGTGCCTCCCATGTGTTTCATTAACATTCGAATTGGAGGAGGAGATGAGTCCATGCGAGAAACTCTGAGGGGTCGTTTGCTCTTAGAACAAGACATGCAGCTGAGCAAACACCCCCAACACCCGCGCTTGCACACACACACACACACACACACACACACACACACACACACACACACACACACAAACAAACATTCATTGCCCTGTGCCCTATACATGTATAAATAGGTTACAGGTGGATGTAAATAGTGCAACTTGTATCTGTGATACCACATATTTGAAACAATTGATTGACTGGCTTGGTTGGTTCGATAGATCTCAAATGATCTCTGTCTGCACACATTGTAATATGGCATGAATAGAAATGACTCTTATCAGATTATTTTATAATACATGTAACACTAATTAAATTAAGTTAAGAAATTGTATGTAATGACATATTTACTAGTTTTCATGTATAAAATGCAATATGTCATGATACAACAGATCTATTGTGTTGTAATGTCAACACATTCGTTAGAGCTGGAAAAAACCTGTCAGTCTCCAGTTTGTTTATGGCACCTAGATACATTCTCAAATTGAATGTGGTATCAGTCTGTTACATAAAAGCTTAACAAAAGCAAATGTTTAGCAGAGGTTTTGTGCAAAACAAGATTTTGACAACTGAGGACTGAACAATACAAAAAATGAAATGACAAAACACATACAAATACTCTGGTAGCAAAACATCTCGCCAAAGAACTACAGTTGAAAATTAGCTGGCTGGCAAACATTGGCACATTTACAGTAATGTTAATTAATGTGTGCTGTCATATAAATACATGAAATGAAATGAAGTGAGAAAAATTTGGTCTGAGAAAATCTGACCAAATTTTGCCACTGATGTCATTTTAGTCTGTCTGCCTGTCTAGCTTTTTGCATTGTCCCTCCAGCTGCATCTCAGCAGGCACTAGAAAAAACAACGTTGAGCTGCACACTGGATGATCTCTTTCTTTTTGTATCTGTGATTGTGTATATTATAGGGGCTGAAGTGGGAGGATGGTGTGTGGGTGTGGAGGGGGGGATTGTGGGGGGTGAAAGCCAGGACACTTGATGTAATGGAAACTGTCCCTCTGCAGATGTCCACCTCTGACCTCCTAACAACTCCAAACAATGCATTCATTTATATCAAATATGTTATAGGCCATACAGTGTGGTATTGAGCGATCTCGTGTGTGTGCATGTGTGTGTTAGTCAGTGGTCATCTATAGCGTCAGCTGAGTCTAAAGGTTATTGTCTTAATAACCTGTTGATCGGCAGGCAGTCTGTAAGTCATTAACCCAATCATTCTCCTGTTGCAGAGCCCGTGCTGCAGTCACATGCCACTTATCATAAGACTTATGTATCTTAAAATTGTGTCTTTTACATGGCCTTCAAACTTGGCTTGGCTGCTATTTTGGGTGGGCCAGTACAAAAGTGAGTGGGCCATCTTCTCCCAGAAAAAAAGGAATCATAAAAAAAGGACAAACAGACAAACTGAGAAAAAAAATGTGACAATTTTACTTTGCAACTTTCTGCATAACAAAGGCAATAACAGCAAAAAAAACGTCTAAACAACCAACAGCTCAGTCTATAAAGGCTGTACACAACAGTATAGACAAAAACTGTTAGTGATTTATTTTGCAGAGTTGGGTAATAATTGTCATTCGGTGTGTTACAATGAGCAACTCATAGCTTTAAAGCTTATTTATGAATTTGATATAAGAATGTGGTAATGCATAGAAGCATAACATGGCACTGTGCATAATGCCTGTGAAGAGGCTCCTTCCAGAGGGAGGTCAGAGGTCACATAATGGACAACACAAGGTAGGGATTCTTGCTGGATACTTCCGCAGGTTGGATACTTGACAACTCCACAAGACCTTTTAAGGTTTGAGTCATAGTTAAAACACAGTCTGTCCACTCAGTAACATTTAGATAATCTGTTAAGATCTGTTAAGGTTATCAAGTCACATTCTTGACTTGTCTTGTCAGGTATGTTTCTATCTAAGGCTGTGTTATGGTGGCCCCATGACTTCTCCAATGTAATTGGCTGGATGTCTGCCCTAATGTTAGTGATACAGGCTTTTTTTCTTGCCACTTTCCTCTCAGATAGGTTCCTAATATGTTTTTGAAAGACAGCTCAAACTGTTGCTCCACTGCCAATATTACATGTACAACAAGAAGATAAAATACAGTATGTGTATAATAGTTGTGTGTGTATCAGTCAGCCCAGGGCTGGTTTTTAATTTATTTATTTGATAGGATCAAGCCAGCACACAGTACAACATGATTTGTCACTCAGCACCATGCAATCTAAATGTTACTGCTCTATTGGCTTTAAATGGGAGCTGTGTGTGTGTGTGTGTGTGTGTGTGTGTGTGTGTGTGTGTGTGTGTGTGTGTGTGTGTGTGTGTGTGTGTGTGTGTGTGTGTGTGTGTGCGTGTGTAGGCAGGTCAGTTGT
The DNA here is from genome assembly GCF_031162955.1 of Sander vitreus. Lineage (NCBI taxonomy): Eukaryota > Metazoa > Chordata > Actinopteri > Perciformes > Percidae > Sander > Sander vitreus. The sequence continues at coordinate 24,458,242 of NC_135866.1, forward strand.
TTGGGTTAATCCTACCCTTGGGTCAAACTCTCCTTCCTATAACCTCTCTGACTCCCAATTTTCTCCTGTTTTCTTTTCTCTTCCTCTTATCTTTCCTCTTTTCCTTTCCTGTCCTAAAGAAGCCCCCTCTGCTTCTTTTCTCTTATTCTGTCCCTCCATTCCTCTGCACATCCTCCCCCTCTTTTCCCATGCCTTAGATTAATTTGCCGCAAAAGATTTTAATAGGCATACTTAAACAACCCTGTCTCCTAAACGATAGCTGTTAAAACCCATGTACCACGGCTACTACTACCTATAGTACTATTACTGTAATAATAACCACAAAAGTAAAAGGGATGATAACGATTATCGTTACTGATATTTCTGCTACTATTACCACCACTGATTTGACCGATGACAACAACAGGTGTGTATGGAGATATTCTTATAGTCAGATATTCCTACAGTCAGGGTTTAGTGGTTCTATTCACTGTATTCACACAAACTGTTGTTCATACTCACCCAGAAGATACACTGATGGAGTCTGATAGATTGTAACTCACTCCCAGGCTACACCGCCCCTTTGCCTGCAGGTAGTCCCTTTGTCTTCTGAGGTTGGAGGTTGAGTTAGAGGTTCAAAGAGTGTAGTGTGTGTGTGTGTGTGTGTGTGTGTGTGTGTGTGTGTGTGTGCGTGTCTGCGCATGTGCACGTCTAACATCATCTCTGACATTCCAGGCATTTTCTTGTCTCCGTGTGCCGTCCTAGACACAAAGGGGATTCGATCAGACGGACAGGTCCTGTCCCACTCGTGCAATCACCACTGAACCTTAACTGTATGCAGAGCCACAGCGAAAAAGTCTGCTGCCCCTCGGTGATGTAGCTGTAAATTACAAGTTGGGGAAACTAAGATCTCCATTCAAAAAGATCATGAGAGCAAAGTTTAACGTGACAACATGGTAATATCAGATATACTTGTTTGAAAGTTATTCTGTGATTTTTCACCCTCAGACAACTTAGGATAAAAAAAAAACATGATGCTGAGTTAGATTTGTCTGTAATTTATGAATTTACCTTATATGATTCATGTCAGTGGAAAAGGGTGGAGTGAAGTTTGGAATAGTGCACTGTCCACTACACCTATGCTCACATCTGATTTTGGTCGCTGATATCGTCTTTCTTCTTTGTTCTGTCACTGGACAAGTTTTGTGTTATTTTTTTTTCCTGTCTTCAGTCGATCATTTATATTTCATTTAGCTTCGGTCACAGATCACATCCAGATCGCAATCAGATATTTGCAATATTTTCCTGAAGCAGTTTGGTTAGAAAAGCAACCCCCTCTAAAATGACTTAATTACTTTGTTTTAGGTTTTGCCTGATGTACTGGCTTATCAGGCATATCGCTGCCTCTATTGGCTGAATTAGACTAAATGTGGATAATGACTCACCACTCCACATTATGACACAGTTAGTTTTTTTGTGGCTGAACAGCCTTTCTTGGCTGGTCTTTCCAATATAAGCTTATAAATGTACTCCAACATTTCCTGACTGTACATGGCCTAGAAATATAAAATGAAAACACATCGTAGGGGGAGCGGAAGAGGGGGGGAGGAAGGCAGGGAAGACTGGGTGCATGAGAAAAACTGCTTTGCAACACAGGCTTCATTGACTACTTGCCTAGTGGCTACAGTGTGAATGTGTATAAACGTCTGAAAATGTGCATATGTGGTATTCCATTACCTGAGAACAGGTCCTCTCTGTTGACCTTCGTAGCCCGCCCACCCACATTTCTGCTTTAGGGTTGGTTAATAGGATGTGTCAATCAAACCTGTTGGGGAAAAGTCAAATATATTACACAATCACACCCATACACAAAAGAAATACAACACGAAAAGCCCCTTTGAGTGGCACAGATGGTCTTGTGCTTGTTTGACAGAACCAATAAAAGATGTAGTCATGCTTAAGGGGCTTAGCTGAATGAATTAGTCATTTTAGAGTTAAAACTTAAACAAAACATTGTTAGCATCCCAATAAATGAGTTCTTGTGTTGTTCTGGCACAAAAACACTGGCAAATGAGCCAAAAGCTCTTCCGCTCTAATTGGCAGAGTTGACCAACTTGTACACTCAAACACACACGTAGGATGTGTAAACACCCAAAAAAAGGAATTAACTCATTCTTATGTGACAGCTTTGACCAACATACTCATCTTTGAATCGACAGTTAGTTAGACGGTTACAGAAATACTATCAGTTACCTACTGATAGTATTTCTGTAACCGTCTAACTAACTGTCCGAGTTCGCCATTGTTTTATCCCCCACAATTTGTTCCTCTTTCCTGCAGATCTACCCTTTAATTGACCATGGATGCCTTGTATGGGTAAATTATTGGAACTATTGTAAACTATTTTAAACGTGAAATATTTTCAGGCAGTGATTCCCAACCTTTTTCTTTCTCTGACGCACCCCCCCAGCCCAAGTATGAACTCTCTTCATCAACACTACCCATCATGTAATGTGTTCATTAGCAGCCGCGACAGCGATGCTGGTTTGTTTTCACCTTGTGTGTGTGTTTGTGTGTGTGTGTGTGTGTGTGTGTGTGTGTGTGTGTGTGTAGCTGGAACTACCGAGGTGGTGTCACCGTGGTAGCGCCACAACAGTGCAAGATGTTGTCAAGAAATTTACAGGTGTGTAGTTGAGATCAAAATGAAGGCCGAGTTCGAAAATGGGTGGTCTGATCAAGGGCGCTGGAGGTAGGGGGGTAGGAAGTAGGGAAGGGGCCCCCACTGAGCGCCCCAGTCTTGATTTTGGCGGTGCAGCTAGTGTGATCCCATCACAAGATGGTGGTCTCTAGTTTGAATTGATTTCAAAGTGGATGTTATGTAACACTATTACTTCATTAATTTAATTAGATTTTGTTGCAACTAATACTATGTATTTTCATACAGCAAAACAGTGATCCTGGATATGTCTATTTTGGTCTCTCCTTTTTCTTATTTTCAGTAGGTTTGGTTCAGGTTTGCATACTACTATCACCATCCATCACTTTTATCTATACATTTGACTTCTCTGCTCTCTTGAAAACTTGTCATGCACTCCCAGTCCCTGCATGTACTTTATTGGTTAATGTGACTACAAATATACTAGGAAGAAGGATAGCCTCACACCCATTTGTAATCCTATTCAGTTTCCTGCTAAACACAAATATGTGTTTGTACCAAATCATAATTTCTATTTTTAATAAGCTGAGCTTCTACTTTTTATGTACCACCTTGTAGACTTCCTTTAAAGTTAATTGAATGGTGTATCATTTCAACCAATTGTATTAAACATAAATCTCTGGCAAATGCACATTTTCACTACATGGTCCATAGAAACAGATGTGATGTGCAGATCCTGTCCTGTAACTTACTTTAATTTGGTAGTTTCTACTGAGGTAACATGACCACATTTAAACCATAGGCTATTTGGTTTGAGCTATTCTTTACTCAAGTCTGCATGCAGTATTATTTTTGACCACTAGATGTTGCCAGAGTGCTAGCGTGTGTGAACTATGTTACAGGTTCTCTTATCACTGCCCTGTGTGACGTAATTGAGTGTAAGCCTGACTATAAGAAATATTTCAGATAATAACGTGACATATTACAGTGTCCAAAGCATCAAGCAACTGATTAAATATGATTAGGAATTTAGGGTCTACTGGTCATGTGGTTTCCCTTCCCTTTGTTTTCGGAAGACACTTAAATGGTTATTTTATAAATACATTCATAGGATCTCCATGCGATTGGCTGTGACAGTAAACCAATTATAGTTTATTATTGGGGCAGTTGCTAGGTAGAGCGGGAAGTGAGAGAGAGGTGAAGGGTGAAGGGGTTACTCTTCCTGGAATTCAGAGGCCCCAAATGGGGTCACCATGTATAGAAAAAAAGAGTGTCTGAAAATTCTCATAACCTTTTCAACCAGATATTGCACACAAAAGTTGCTACTTTCTATTTGTCATTTGTTAACATCATAATGCCTAATCGAAGCCACGTTAGCGATCTTTTCCTTTCAATTTATTCGTACCCTTGAATACGAAAAATTGTCTATTTTAGTAGGTAACAGCTTAGTAACATCTGTCTATGCATATGTCTTAGTGACAACAGCCTAATATCCAAAACACGATTCAGAAAATTCTATGGTATTTACTGAGGATTGATGGTCAGTTTTTATATATCTTTTAACAATGCATGGAGGGGTTGCTTATAGAGACGAACCCACATTTCACCACTTGACTCTTCAGTTTTAATCTCTATAAACATATCTGGATCTGTAGGAAACGGGACAAGATGTTGGTATCGGAAGTGTTCTGGTTTTTCGTTTGTATTTTGTTTGAGTGGTATTGACCATTCATGTCTGAGCTGCCTTTGGTTGTGTGCAGGTAAACAGTCTGTATGGAAAGCAATCCATACAGAACGGATGGAACCCATCGGCTAAGTCTGGTGATGATTTAGCTTTATATTAGCTTGTATTTATTTATCTGCTTTCATATGCAGATATCTATTTAGCTGGATCTAGTTTCTAATCTGCAGCAGGAACTGTTTCCAGCAAAATCAACTGTGTTCTTCCTGTCCCACCAACAGATAAAGTTAGCAACTGGCTGGTGAACATAGGGGAGCATTGAGCTGTTAGAGTGTATGCTTCTCAGAATTGTTGGGGACCAAAACAGATCTAAAAGAAGGATGAATTTTGGACTTACATTTGTTGGGTGGCCAAAAAACTTGACTCCAAATGAATGCTAATGCTGCTTAATTTCTGCTGGATGTGTGCTAACAAGTTTGCCATTGCAACTTCATAAGGTTTAATGGATACCGCTTTAAAGACATTTTTCATGCTTGGCTATAATCCACATAATTGCTAACCATTATAGTCATAAGGCTCCTTGGATCTCCTCAGTTTAATAGGGCCCAGAGCAGGGTCACTGGTTGTATGTGGTATGACTTGCCAGGTCTCACTGTGATGGAGCGTCATAATTGATCCCTGTCTCTCTTCCTGACCACCTCGAACCTATCCTCAACCCAACCCATTCCACACCCCCTTATCCCTTGCTAATCCATGACTAATCAAGCTTCCCCCCTGGGGGGGTTCCCTGCCCTTACCCTTTCTTTAAATCTTAAACCAATCATCTGCTCCATTTGAGACCACATTTCCTCCCACAACTGTTTATGTGTGATGGTGTGCTCTGACCAGCATGGCTCCCAGAGTCTGATCAAATTTCAAGATAGCACTTACAACCAACAACCCCCAGTTAAGGCGGTTACTGTACAGTAGGAGAGAGAACAACCGAGTGGAGGGTGATATCAGAGGACTCACTTAGCCAAGTGAAAAAACTTTGTTGAGATATTTTGAGGTTTGCTTCTTGGTGTGCATAAAATGTGCATAAAAACAGGTGGATCAAGTGTAAATCCAAATGCTAGAAAACACAAAGAGAAATGATCAGTCTACCTTTCTTAGCTCTCAAAGGAGGTAGTGTTGATGTCCAGAGCCGTTTCTTCCTGTAGGTGGACTATGCGGATGCATAGGGCCCCTGCAGCAACTAGGGGGCCCCCAAGCTGCAAGTTCAGCCTCAATAAAATAAAATTGGCATGTCTTTATTTGTAGCCACTAGCAAGTAGCCTTCTTTGTTCTAAACATTTTAAAATAAACCTGTTTGAGGAACATCCTGCATCTGTTGCATTTATTGACATTGTTAACTTTTTTATTATCATTTAAATGTAGGTAAACTGTAGGTTTAAATTTCTTGGGTCAACTTGAGATGTTTAATTTGAATCCGAGAGAGGTTTTTACGAATCTAGCCTGTTTCCCTCTTAAAGTGTAACAGATTGCTGCATCTCCACGGCTCATCTTAAAGGTTTGAACCCCCCCCCTTCATAGTTTGAAAAAATAGGGGTCCCCAAACAGCATCTTGCCTAGGGCCCACCAAAAGCTAGAAACAGCCCTGCTGATGTCACCATCATCATCTGTCTCCTTGCACCCATAAACCCTTGTTGCGTTCTGTGGTTGTTTTCCAATATTTGGTTCAGGTTGCATTTTAACCCCAAACAAACTTCAAGTGGAAGAGGATAGAGACTCTTATTTTTTCAGGCGCCTTGCCACCGGAGGTTTCGGTTTCGTTTCGTTAGTGTTATAATAAAGTGCATCAAAACATGTGACCACGCCCCAAATGAGCCTGAACAAACACCTCCACCAAACGATCCTCAGCAGCACTCTGTCCTTCATGATGGACTTCACCAAACATTTAGAGAAGAACAATTTGACCGAACAGGCATCCCTTTGTCATCACCAACATGGGGCCTCTCACCCTCTCTCCCGGACCACTGAGCTGCAGCAGAGAGAAAGTCTGACACTTTATAAATGCTTCCATTCAAACTTCTGTATATATTTTTCCATTGTCTTCCTAATTTAATCTATTTTGAGCTATAAGCTATTTCTGATGCATCTGCCTTTAATAGTAGAATTCAAGCGTTTCAATATAAATGTAGGTTTTAACTAAACAAATCAGAGTCAGCCATGAAGTCACTTTAGTCTAGTTCTGTAGCCTGATTGGTGTAGGGGTAGATTGGTTTTCAGACATCAAGCATTTGCAGTTGATAAAGAATTTAGTGCATGCTTATTGATGGAGATGAACCTCATGATTGGTAAACATTCTCAAACCCCAGCTGAGCCATAATAACACTGATTAAAGAGGTAGTTAGAGAGGCCATCATTTGTTGTCATCACCGTGATTAGTGTTTGGCTTCTGTGTGAGTTGGTGAACGGGAGGTTCGTCTTGATGTTCGTCTTCTGTGTTTTTTCTTGACTTAATATGAACCATGCAGAAGTTGCCTCTTCAATTTTGGACAGAGGAAGCTAAATCATATAAATATGATAAAATAGAAGAATGGATAGAGGCTTAAAAACAGCAACAAATGAAGAAGGAGAAAGAATATTATAGCCATACTGGTTGAAATCTCACTAAGATTTGTTTAAACATGATTGCACATGCATGATACATATACATGGAAACTCAGAAAGTAAAAATATATGATCTTCCTATCTTGCTATAAACGTGTTAATCAGAGATAACCATGTAAAATAAATATTAAGGATAAAAGGGCAGCACGTGTATATGAATACATTTCAGTCCAATTTATTTTCTCCCTTCCCTACGATTAAACCTACTGTCGGTATAATACGTATTATTGTAAAATCACATAGCAGTAAATCAATTGTTTATGGGACATGGTCAGTATAATTGCACTTCTAATCTCCAAACTCCAGTCTCTTCTTGTGCACAGTACGGCCTTTCTGTTTGACAAATTACTAACTTTAACATTTTTCTTATGTTATTTCTTTCCCACACTATTCTGAATTTGCCATGTAGCTGAAAAAAGTATTTTATGTCCCATTAGAGATGAGGTATGAATATTTTACCCCAATGTCCAAAGTAGCAATGTCCAATATCCCTGCTAATGCCTGTACAGTGTTTTCTGAGCTCATTTATTGTGGTTTTATATGGTATTTAGTTATCTGACCACAAGCCTTATCATTAGTATGAGGGTAAATCACAAGTTATATTACGTTACGATATTATATAGATTTTTTGGGCAATGATAGGATATTTGCTAATATCACAAAGTCTGTCATGATACGATTCCCATTTGATTCCATTCAGGGGCCTGTGATCGATATGAGATGATATCACGTGCCCAACCCAATCAGTTACATTTATACCCACTCAGAAAAATCTACAAAAACATGATTTAACAATTGTATTATTGAGCTCTTCCAGACATTTGAATAAAAACACTAATAAATCTCAAAAAACGGTCTTTTCGAAATAAAGGCTCATCTCAAAGATGATAATATGTTTCAATACAGCAGCATTGTGAATGATGCACCTTATCCTAAAATCTGTGTGTCTATGTTTATTAGACTAGACAAGTGTACATGTGGCGTGAGGGGTAGACCAAGAGACCACACGTATGACCCAGTGAACACAAACACACAGATGGGAGGAGGAGGAGGAGGAGGAGGAGGAGGTGGAGGAGGAGGAGGAGTGAACTAACTAACTCTCTAATCTGCATCTGAGAAAAAGGGAGAGAAAATCAAGTCTGCTGTGTTGTAGAGTGCCAGAGGAGGGGGAGTCGGTAATTACACAGGGAGAGAGAAGGGGAGGGAGAGGGGAAAAAGAGAGAGATGTCAGGGAGTTACAAACAGAGCAAGAGACAGAGACGAACGGGGAAAGGGAAGACATAACGAGAGAGGAGAAGAAAAGAAAGGAGAAGGAACAGAGAGGACAATAAAAAGCTGAAAGGCCATCCCTTGAATATTTCTTGCACCACTGGACCTCCTGTTTGCATGTGTGCAGTTTTATGTAGCTGCGGTTAACAGGATCGGCTTGTTTGTACATTCATGCAAGACATAGTCAGAGGATGGGAGCCCTTCGCCACACTCTTGCTCTCATCTTCCTCTTCTCATCCACCATACAAGCCCAGTGGTGGAGTCTCCTCTGGGCAAACCCCCAAACCAGCACCAGCTCTACTCCTACCTCCATTCCTCCCATCGTCACTTCTCCATCCATTATCTCCCTGGGCCCTTCTGACACCCCAGGGACAACAGAGTGGGTAGTAACAGAGGACGGGGTGACAGAGAAAGCTCCGGAGGGTAGCACTCAGACAGAGGCGTCTGTGCTGTCCCCTTCACCAAGCCAAGGAGTCTCAATCTTTGGCAACAGCACTGCAGAACCTGGGACGTTACCTCCACAGGAGAACGCAGGAGGAGGCAGCAAAGCCAGGGCCCAATACAAACCACTGAAACACTGGAAGAGTGGTGAGTGTGACAATGATGTTAAAGAAAAGAGGCATTTAAAAAACATAATAGCATTATAGACAAGCTCTCCCATTGGCAGAATTGTAAATCAGAGTTGGCTGCAATTACTACGTATTTATTAGTACAGATTAGATAGGTTAGATTACCATAGTAGTTAAACCAGGAGTTCCAAACCTTTTGGCCTTTAAAGAGAAGCAATGTCTACATGTCACCCCTTATACGGCACAGTAGTGTATGGCTATGAGATAAAACAAAAAGTGATGTTCTCTCATGTGACCTATCCAGTATATCATAAAAAAGAAATAATAAAAGGTTAGAATTGTTTTTCTATCTTGTTCATCATCTCCCAGGTTGGGAACTGACTGGATTAAACCATTCTGTAACAATAAAATCACAAAATCTGTCTAAGCAAAGGCCAATTAGCCAAAAAAGGCTAAAAATGGCTAAAATGTCCTTAAACAGCCATTCATTATTATTTTGTCCACTTGGTGGCAGCAGAAACATTATATAGTAGCACCTAATAGAGTTGACATAGCAAACTTGTTAGCAAAAAGTTGCGTATACACATTAAGCAGACGAGGGGCAACCATATCCTTGATTTGGAGTTGTGTCCACCTTAAAGTAAATTCAATATTCAATCCCCTTTTACGTTTGACCGAAAAATATGTTTCCTCACCTGCAAATGCTCCATTTAGTTCACAGGCAGCAAGTCACTTAACTTTGTCTGTCTGCCATTTGGTGCTGAGCAGGTAATGAGCTGTGGGTTTAACAGAGCTTTTAGATGATAAAGAACTGCCTGTTACTGCTGGAAACAAAGTTGATGAGAGTAATTTGAGTAAACCAAAACAGATTAGTCGCCGGTCTTTGAACCACAACAATTAGCTAAAGTCTAAAGGCTAAAATGCTCTGTAGAGCTGAAGGGAACTGCAGAGTCAGTTGATACATCTCTGTGGGTTTGTCACTACAAGGGACCCCTTTTACAATACATGTAGTGATTTAATTAATTGTTAATATGAAAAATATCTACTCACAAACTGGAAGTAACCTATCCCTGGATGGAAGCAATAAGTGATTTTAAATGCCCAAAACATGCAGAGCTACTGTTACTGTTGAATATCTGTAAAGAAATGCTTTGAACTGCCAGGCAAGTAATTCTGCATGCTTGTGAAGGGATTAAACTCTTTAACACGTGATTTAAGGGAAACTGTGTGAGAAGACAGATCTCGTACTCTCTACCATACTCTTTTTTTTGTGTGTAATTGATCCACCATATTTACTAACCTAAGATTGTCTGTCATTAATCGTTGGTTCATGCTGCTGGGTCAGTGGTTCAGTCCCTTATTACAGTAAATCACATCTGATATCTTTCATGTTATCCTATGATGCCCCAGTGTATCTCACGATTCATAACAGAAGCCCTAGTTGTTATTTCTGCAGCGTGCTGGCATGTGACACAGTTGTACTCTGCATTAAAGCTTTTAGATTCTAAGAAATCTAGAGAGAGTGGGTCAAGCAGCAGGAAGCTTTTGTGTCACACAGCAGGGTCAAGGTGGATTTAAAAGGTTATACGTGGCAACGCTAAAGGGGGTTGTTCATATTGGTTTTCTAACTCTATACAAGCTGATCAAGCATCCATGTGGCCAACATGACGAGGATTAGGTTCAGCAGGGGGGAGTTGGAGTGGAAAAATGTGATGTGAAATGACTGAGAGATTTTGAAAGTTTGATTTGGTGACTGAAGCCATGAATGCAGTGGACTTAATGACTGTCATACTGTCTTATTGATATATGCTTAAAGAATAGGTCAGTGACTGAAGGATTTACAGACACTTGTTCACTGGAGTTAATTAATTTAGAAATTAATAAATCATCAGAAATATATAATCAGAAATAAGTGTTAGTATAACGTTTGTGTGTAATATTTGTGTCATTACAATTTAAATGATGTTTAAGTATCTACTCTTACATCACATGACGTCATTACAATGGGATTTGTCCACAGACCTTCCTGGCGTTGTTACTTACTTGTATAGGCCATGTGCATGTTCAAACTAGTGGTGAAAAGTGACTTAACATTTTTTCAAGTATTTTGAGTTATTCTACTTTGGTGAGTATTTCCATTATATTCAACTTTTTAAGATTCTTTTATTGACATTTTAGGCCTTTATTTGTGTAGGACAGCTTAGACTTGAAAGGGGAGACAGAGGGGGAACAACATGCAGTAAAGGGCCACAGGTCGGGGTTGGAGTCGAACCCGCTGCCGCTGCGTCGAGGAGTAAACCTCTATATATGGGTGCCCGCTCTACAAGGTGAGCTAACCAGGCACCCCGTTACATTTAACTTTAAACTTCTACTCCATACATTTATTGGTACATTTACCTCCACTACAAGTACGTGACCACTATAGTTCCAAGTTACATTGCAGAATAGGAGGTTATAATATTATTATTATATATATAATATTATTATAGCCTCTTTGGTTTACCCATTCCACCTGAAAACCTTGAACCTTTTTCCCTACAGTTACTGCTCTCTTCCTACTAGGGCAGTGTGGCTGGAAAAACTGATGAGAGTTGTAGATTTGTTCTTTTCTTAAATGTAATTAAATTTTTATCACAGAATTAAGTATGTTTTATTAATTAGGTTTGATAATGAGGTGAAACATAACTAGCATATTTCCCCCAAACTGTGCTGAGAGATTTACCATGTATTTGACCCATGGTCCGTCTGTTTCTTAAAAATGGCTGCCATCCTAGTCATGACTGGTAATCATCACCAGGTCGCTGCTGCCAAGTCAGTGTCACACCAGATTCCAACAGTGATATCGGCCATTATTTTCAAATGTGTGTTTCACACTATGGAAATGAAAACTCCAACCTCTGCAGTCAGTAGCCGCTGAACCGCAAGTCGGTTGTAGCATGAGCTCTCTCAGAGCAGTCTGTTCCTTTCTGTCATTACAGAGCACTAATGACTTCACATCTGGACTGGAGGTGTAACAGCTTTGGCGTGTTTGTGTGTGCGTTTCACTTATGGTGGTGTGAGTGGTGCACAGAAGCACACCATCAAACACACACATTCCTTAAATCCTCTAATCAGGTGTGTTTCCAGTTGGTCAGGCTGATGAATTAGAGACTCCCAAATGTTTGGGTTTGTGCATGTTCATGTGGGTGAGTTGTGGGTGAGATGTGTGTTTGATGTGTGCGCAATGTATGCAAATGCATTTCTATCTGTGTGTGTGTGTGTGTGTGTGTGTGTGTGTGTGTGTGTGTGTGTGTGTGTGTGTGTGTGTGTGTGTGTGTGTGTGTGTGTGTGTGTGTGTGTGTGTGTGTGTGTGTGTGTGTGTGTGTGTGTGTGTGTGTGTGTGTGTGTGTGTGTGTGTGTGTGTGTGTGTGTGTGTGTGCCAGAGATATAGGTAGCAAGGGTGATCCTGGCTGGAATGCTGAGGTGAGAGTTAGTCGCCACGGGAGATGGACTCTTTAGTGGGGGGAATCAAGGGAATGTGAAGCCATCTCTTCACATTCACACTAAATACTCTAATTGCCAGCCTTTGTGTGTGCATTTCTGTTTCGGAGGATTATGTCGATGCGAGGCAGAGCAGTGAGGCGTAGGCAATGAGTCTGGATCAAATCAAGTCAAATTAAAGCCATGCCAAGATGATTCTGGTATCTCTCCTCTTTACTCTAATTAGTACAGTACAGTGCCCGTACTGTACTGTGTGAAAGAAAAAGTGGAAGGCAATGCAAATGTAGAGAGTTTTTGTTCATCTACATTTTAGTGTTGTCTTTTTCGTCAACAATATTGCATGTTGATATCGCCACAGTCATGACAGCGGTCCTGTCTCGTCTCGTCAATATTATTGTTAACTGAGTTAACACTTCGTGTTCATTTCCATACAGGCTTAGAGGCCTGACAGTTAACGGGATTGATTTGCGCGGGGGTATTTTTCCAACGGTAATGTTATTAGTGTTATAGGTTAGCAGTAGGCCTACACTTAATTAACTGAATAGCATGGAATAGTTAAATAATAGTATGACTATCAAATGGCTGAAGATAAATATCAATTTTACTAATACTGGAACAACAGATTTGATACATTACAAATGTGTGCAAAATGAATGATTTATGCCATTCAACTGTACTTGTTGAGATATGTAGAGAATGTTGTTTTGCTATGGCTCTTAAATTGAATGTGAAACAGCCTGTTTGGGCATACATGTCCCGGAACCTCCCTAGATAGTTGGAGTCAACTTCCGTGTTTTGGTACAGTTGGTTTTTACACCTGATGCAAACCGTATGGGAGAACAAATGAACTGTAATGACCACATTTTCAAGTGGACTTGGGCATGAATGTGTTCACACAACTTTAGGATCCGGGCCCAGGTCCCTAATGTAAAAGCCCCCTTACTGCCTTATATTCCATTATATTTTAATACTTTGAATTGTCACTTGTATTTCCTTCACATAAATAAAGGTATTTCCAACATAAATTGGAACATTAAAAAAAATTATCAGAATGCAGAAGATGAAGTGTTTGACTACAGCCCTGGGTGGAGATCTCAACCCCCCAATGTTGAACCCAAAGTTACGCCCTTGATCTCAGAAGTATAGTTGACTTATAAGTAGATGTTTCAGTCAATAAAAACTATTTTACACATGTTACCTTATTTGTTTCTATGTACACATGTTTCCATTGTCTCTGTCTCTGTCAGAGCGAGGCTCAGGAGGTCATCTGGACCTGACAGAGTTAATTGGCGTTCCCCTCCCTCCCTCCGTCTCCTTCACTCCTGGCTATCAGGGCTTTCCAGCCTACAAATTTGATCCCGAAGCCAACATCGGCCGGCTCACCAAGACCTTTGTGCCAGGGTCCTTCTACAGGGACTTTGCCATCATTGTCACGGTAATGCTAGAGAATTTAACACTTCCACCTTTTATACACTATTCATACTGTCAAAGGGGTCAATGCAGTGGTCAAGATACACTATCAGATTTTATCTTAGTCTACTATATATATAAGTATTGTATAATAAAATACATACATTCATGGCTTTTATTCTATGCCAGAGAACTATCTTTATGGTCAGCTTAAAGCTATGTTGCCACCTTGTGGAATTTTTAAGATAAAGCAATCCTTCATGTTCAGGTGCTATATTTTCAAAAACAAATATTAATGCTTTAGATCTGTAAATGTATTCTATGATACCCATTCCATTTGTACTGGAACTTCTGTATATTACTGTATGTATATGTCTTATGGTATGACTGTAATATTCATATAATCAAAGCGGATGCCAAAGCAATAATCTTTCGTGACCCTATGTCTTTTGCCCTGACTCCAGGTGCGTCCAGCCAGTCAGAGAGGAGGCGTGCTCTTTGCCATCACAGATACCCATCAGAAGGTGGTGGAGCTGGGTTTGGCCCTTACTCCGGTGCGTGGGGGGCTCCAAAGCATCTTACTATACTACACTGACAGAGAGAAAGCTTCCCACAGCCACAAAGCTGCTTCTTTTAGTGTCCCAGACATGACCGACCAGTGGACACGATTCACGGTGAGCATTGCATGCTTTATATATTACATGACAAATTATAGGATAAGAGAGAAATATTCAGCTGATGCAGACCTTTTATTAAAGGTCTTTATCAGCAAGATCAAATCAGTAAAATGTGCAATGAATGTATTCTTTGCATTTTATTATTTTACTTACAGTTGGATAGGGATTGGTTTTGAACCTTTGAAATATATCTGTTGCATAGACTGACATTAGGAAAGAGAGAAGTGAAAGGAAAATGTATCTCAAAGAAGGAACATGCATTTGTTGTTAATGAATGTACACAAATAAGGGCATCAAATCTATTTAAATTCATGAATCCTCACCAATCGGTTTTAAAAAAAAATTTAATTTTAATTTTAGTGAAAACAATGGTAAATCCCCATGACAAAACATTACAATAATAGTCAATTTGCTCTGTCTATCAGTTGGTGGTGGAGCATGACGAGGTGCGTCTCTACATGGACTGTGGAGATGGTGAGAGTACTACTTTCCAACGGAGACCAGAAAGACTCAACTTCTCGCACAATTCAGGCATTTTTGTAGCTAATGCAGGAAACACTGGGCTTGACAAGTTTGTGGTAAGTGAAGAAATCCTCTAAATGTAAGTGTCTCTGTGGATGTCTTTTGAAGGACAAGTAGGGTTTCTCTGCAAAAAAAACCAAAACTGATTGAGACCGACCGCCTGTGTCAATATCAGTGTGCTGTTTGGCCTCAGGATTACATTTGTTTTGTGTGGATGTGTGTGCTTGTGTGTTCTGGCCTCTCATTACCATGTAAAAGAGCTGAAATGTCATCTGCCCTCCGTCCGTCTCCTCTGGAAGATTCACAGCATTGAGCCTACTGAAATAATTTATGTTTGGACGAAACGCTGCAACAAGCGGGGGGAAAAAAAACAACCTTGTTTCTTCCCTGTTTCCAAAAAAAGGCTATTCAGGCCTTTCAACCATTGAAATGACAAATGAAAGCTAGCAAAAAGCTACTTGTGAATGTTTTCACCATTGTAAATGATGTGGTATTAAGAATTGAAATTTCAGACAGGTCCTGTACATGTACAAAAGTAAATAATAAATCAAAAATGTAATGAGAGTCTAATCACCCAAATAGCATTCGGAAGTGGTCATGGACATTACTTGATTTTCTTTTTCAGTAAGCAGTCAAACAGCCTATATTTTGATGTGACAATCATGTAATTAAAAACCAACTCAGTGAAATCATTGGCCAAGAACATGGGTTTGGTGAAAACACAGGCATTACATACTGTATCTTCCTCTTCTTTTCCTTTCTTTTCACTATTCCTTTGCTGTTACATGAATAAAACAGTGGTAAGGTTAACATAGTCAGCCAAAAGCTGGACTAATCAGCAGACTATAGATGTCATTATAATAATAATGATGGTGATCTACAATGCCTCACTTGTCGATGTAGATGTCAAATGAAGCATGGTTCTGCAACTAATGTACTATTTTCAGCTCATGTTTACTGAGAAACTCATAATGTCACATCATTTAGGAAAATAAATCTTGAAAGAACAACCACCTACAAAGTAATTACCACTGATGATGCCTCTCATGCACATGCTTACTGAGCATTGCCAGGCCAGAGTGCACAAAGTGAAATTTGATGCCATTTTCAAGGCTACAGTATAATCCATATCCAACACAGTCTGCATCAGGAGGCAGCCGGGTCTAAACAGGGTCAAAATGTCATAACACAAGTAGTACTACTTCCTGAGCTGGCTGTGTTACAGATTTTACTGGATAGAACTATTAAGATCAGAGAGAGAGAGAGAGAGAGAGAGAGGAAGTAAGAAGGGAGGAAAGAATAGAGATGGTGGAGAAGGAAGGGAGAGGGGTGAGATGTGGATGGGAGGAGAGGATGCGGGAGTGAGTCGATGGCAGAGGAGGAAGTCAGAGACATCAACTTGGTTGTGGTCAGATCAAGGGCTTTACTCAGGCCTTTGAATCTGCTGCTATGTCAACTATGATGGTGTAGTAAGTTTAAACATCCGTCCCAGGCAATAGGAATGACAGCATACTGTATATTCTTAAATACTCAGCTACTACAACTCTGTTCACACTGACATTAGGGCTGCAACTAATGATTTTTCATTATTGTCAATTAATCTGTTGATTATTTTCTTGATTAGTCGATGTTGTTGTTTGGTCCATTGTAAGTGTCAGAAAATGGTGACAAACCGATCAGGGTTTCCCAAAGCCCATGACGTCTTCAAATCTTGTCTTTTGGCCACAACTCAAAGATATTCAGTTTACTGTCATAATGGAGTAAAGAAATAAAGAAATAGAAGAAGAAACATTTACATTTAAGAAGCTGGAATCAGAGATTTTAACTTCTTTCTTAAAAAAATTACTCAGAGTGATTATCACAATATTTGCCGATTAATTTAATAGCTGACAACTAATCGATTAATCTTTGCAGCTCTAACTGGCATTTTTACTGGAATCGCTGTCAGTCCATTTTCAACTCATCGGCACTCACAAAAGATAAATATGAGCTGCTAGTCCCTTGTTGCCATGGTGAGTGGACACGGCCATTCCCACTTTATTTTATGCTTTATTCAGTGTTCCTGACTTTCTGAACGGGTTATCTGAAGCATGACGACATAATATGTGTATGCTCAGCATCAGTCATATCCAATCGGAAATATCTGGGTCACATTGTGTGTGTGTGTGTGTGTGTGTGTGTGTGTGTGTGTGTGTGTGTGTGTGTGTGTGTGTGAGTGTGTGTGTGTGTTTGTGTCCCTGGTTTGTTGTCTTGTGTTTCAAAGAAGAGCAGTCATGGCCATGGGGCCCTTTTTAATCAGCATGTATTTGCGTGTTGTGAATTGCCATCTCTCTCCATGTTCCCATAGAACTATATAAACCTGCACGATTACCACCATGCTGTGAGTTTGAGTGTTGTGCATGTGTCTGTGTGTGCATATGTGTGTGTGTGTGTGTGTGTGTGTGTGTGTGTGTGTGTGTGTGTGTGTGTGTGTGTGTGTGTGTGTGTGTGTGTGTGTGCATCTTTGGAAATCCCGTCTCTATGGTGATATCAGCAAGTGGACTGTACTTCATTGTGTGTGTGGTGCTTCTCTGTTTATAGAGAGGGAGCAAAAGAGGCTACAGCACTACCAACTACAAATAAAACAATCCAAGTTGAAGTTTAAAGCGTCAGGTTGGCAAGAAAGGCTTGGCAGGGGGCCCATTCCCCAGTTGGAGGACCACTGCTTTAGAGCTATGTTCTTCATGTGACTGTTTCTTTATTTGGTTACACTTTACTTGAAGGTATCTCCATAAGAGTGACATGACACTGTCATGAAGGTGTCATAAACATTATAAACAAGTCACAAGATGTTTATGACATGACACTTCTTCTAGTAAGTGTCATTCTTTTTTTGTCATGACAAGTTAGGGTTAGGGTTCATGTGTCATGACAATGTCATGTGTTCATGACAGTGTCATGTCACTCTTATGTAGATACCTCCAACTTTCTTAGACAATACTATTGCTTCAAAATGCAACTGTATCTACGCAGAATCTAGAGAATTTAGTTAGTTAGTTATGATGACGAGGCCTTTAAATGAAACATCCACCCCAAAACATTTTCTTTTCAAAATGTTGTCTTGTTGGTGTAACTGACCAGTGAACTAGGAGAACATTTCAGAAACTCCTGAACATGAGGCTCTGGTTTGATCATAATGCAGACTTATTCAGAGAAATCCATTACTAAAGATAAAAGCATACCAATTTATCCCTGACAGCAGCAATAGGATGACTCTTATTTTGACCGCACAACGTTCTTGTTTTGCATTCTGGGAAATGTAGGAAATGACCTACCTAAATACCTAAGTGGATGTAGACAAGGCAGTTCTGAACATCACAGTTTGAAGATATTTGATAACAGTGTAAGGGTATTGGAAAAAATACATTTTCTTAAAGCTCTTTGTAGTTTTTCGTAGTAATTTGTGATCAGTCAAGTTGTATTTTACGTTGTATTATAAGTCCTGGTTGACTTTGTTATATTGAGTGTGTTTGTATGCACACTACTATCCCGAATATGATTAAGGTTATAGAGTATCCTCCTGGTTATGTGTGTTTGCATGTACACGACATATCCTGGTTTAAGAATGCTAAATATGATGGACCAGGGTAAGAAACTTGAATGCTAATGTGCATGTTGACGTTCTCATTGTCTGGCAGCAACGATCGCATTGATCATTGTACAAACAAAGCTTACTCCTGTCAAT
The DNA here is from genome assembly GCF_031162955.1 of Sander vitreus. NCBI lineage: Eukaryota > Metazoa > Chordata > Actinopteri > Perciformes > Percidae > Sander > Sander vitreus. The sequence continues at coordinate 24,476,861 of NC_135866.1, forward strand.
CATTGCACCTCACACCGGTCTCACTCACTAGGATTGATTTTAAGATCTTATTACTTGTGATCAAGGCTTTAAATGGTTTGGCCCCTTTGTATCTGGCTGAACTTTTACATCACTATTCAGCAGTCAGAACATTGAAGTGAACCAACCGCTGGCTTTTGGATGTACCAAAAGCTAGGCTAAAAAGTAGAGGGGATTGAGCTTTTGGGGCGGGTTCTCCCATCCTATGGAATAGCCTTCCAATGAATATTCAAGAGGCTAAAGACACACCTTCTTACTCTGGCCTTTGGTCCTAGCTGAGTCCGGGCGTCAAATGTCTTTTAATGTGTTTTGTTGTTTCATGTTATTTGTAAAGATGTATTTTACGTGCTAATTTTTGTATTTTATATTTTACCTTGTTCAGTACATTGGTCAACCACAGTTGTTTTAATGTGCTATATAAATAAATCTGACATTGACAATGACATTTGACATGTCTACATGCACTCACATAACTCATTTACTATGAATGCCAAGATTAAGATAACACTTTATTTAATCCCGAGGATTCTTGCTGTAAGAAATAAGACGATAGTCACAGTGAATGCATTAACTTGGGGTGTACCAACTTTATTATAATATATATATATAACTGAGTTATTATACCTGTATAACCCAGGTGTTTAGATGATTTAAAGAATGTTACCTAATTTTTTTTCTCTCTCTCCCTCTCTCTCTCTCCAGGGATCCATTCAGCAGTTGGTGATTAAAGATGATCCCAGAGCAGCTGAGGAGCAGTGTGAAGACGATGATCCTTATGTGAGAAACACACATAAACACAGATTGTTGACACAAACGAACTCACAATTTAGAACTATTTTAAAAAACAGGAATTTGTTTTATTAATTATTACTTAATAGTTTACAATTCTGTACAAATATACACATGAATCAATAGTACCCCCTAGCGGTCAAAGGACTTTACTAAACCAAAATACCTAGGACCTACCATGGGTTGGTCCTCTCACCTAACTGAATGATCAAATCAGTCAATTATATAATTAATATATTTCCTAAGGGATTTTTCATTAAACGTAACACCTCAGCAAGCAACTGAATTCTAGGGAGAGAAAATCTAAAATTGAAGGTTTTCAGTTGAATATCCTTTCCTTCTCTCATTTTTTTCCTCTACTACTTTATTTTATTTGCTCTATTGTTTGTAACAATATATAACTGGCAAAACATGATACACTGCATAATCATTGGTTGACATCATTTTTCTCTATATCCTTGTTTTCCCAAACCAACACATGTTGTTTGATTAAGGCTTCGGGATACAACAGTGGAGATGATGCTTTGGATGACAGAGAGACAGAGGAGGAAATGATGAAGAACACACACGAGAGAAAACATGGCACAGCACAGGTACGTTGGCTGGATGAAGTGCTGGGAGCAAGTACCTGAAAAGATATCTGTTGAAAGGTGCTTATGGTGTCATGTTTTGTTCGGCAGGATCATTACATCAAATAGAAAAATACTAGATGTCTTTGGCATATATGTCATGCCTTTTAGAAGTTTGGGTGACAAGGTCTGAAAAAAACTAAGTTTACTAAGAGGCACCCAAAGTCTGCAAGAAGGGCTCTAAATGTGTGTGTGTGTGTGTGTGTGTGTCAGCTAGTTGTGTCCTCTGCTGTGTATGATGCACACCCCCTTTCTTATCATCAGAACCTTAAAACAGCACTCCTCCGTGTGTGTGTGTGTGTGTGTGTGTGTGTGTGTGTGTGTGTGTGTGTGTGTGTGTGTGTGTGTGTTTTCTCTGTTCCGGTACCAACTTTCATTTTCCCACAACCAGGAAGTCAGTCTGACCCTGAACATCCCATATTCAACATTGACTTTGAAGCTTCAAAGGAAACTGTCCTTCAGCAGCTGAATAAGGGACTGTTCGGTATTTATGGAATGGATCACCGGAGGAAAATAGGGGAGGGTTGTGTCTTTTTATTCTTTGCTGAGGGGAGGGTCATCCAACATTTTTCAGTCCAGAGGGATGGGGTCACCCAACTTTTGTATTCATGTAACAGCAACATTTCAAAGTGGCTTGTTTGGTGCATATTTTTCCATGTAGCTCTTAGTCTCGGCCCTCCTTCGCTACCAGATGGGTCTGACCCATGAGTTTGCTGGGGGGCAGGGGGAGCTGCCCCCCTGGTGGCTGAAACAGATAATTGCATTGTTTAAAAAATGAGTGGAATAATTCTGGCATGATCAGATTTTTTATAAATATCTTAAATAACACAAAACAACTAAATGGTGGTAGATAATGCATCTGATTTAATATACTGCTTTAGTAAAAAAAAAAAAAAAGGCTGACGATGGGAGCAGCAGGACATAAAAAACTAAAATGACTGTTGTACTATGTCTGGACATCTTACCGTGCCAAGGTTGCAATAAAGGTTTCCTAAATGTCACATTTGATGTCAGCTTACTAATTGATTGCGGGTTTTGTGTAGATTTTGACTTTAATATGTTTATTCCACTTTGTTTAAACGGCGAAGTGGAGAAAGCCTAGTGACGAGTCCATAGCAACCAGTTTGTGTGTTGAATATTACCCAGAGTGCCTTGCTGAATGGTCTCAATATTTTATTGTTTTATTTCATGTGAATACTAGTTTACTAGAGGAGTAACTTAGTATTTGAAGTAATGCAGTAATGCAGGAATTGTGCATATTTTGTTTCCACAACAATGTCAGTGAGTAAATCTACTGAAATGGCCACCACACCATAACAGAGGAGTGGGATGCGTCAGATCAGAATGCAGAGGTTTAGTCTCATATGTCATAGCTGTAAAAAACAAACAAAAAAAACAATGGAAATCTGTATATATTTGCCAAATACAAACTAGTATAGAATGTATTGATTAATTGTTAGGGAAGGGTCATTCCTTTTTTCAAAATTGTTTTGGAGGGTCATAGAAATTTTTTAACTGGTGAGGGGAGGATTATGTTTTTTTTTTTGGCTAAAGGTCCCAAAACTCCTCTGGTGGCCCCTTAAATAAATAACGAACTGTCCCTAACTGTTAGATATTAAAGTCCTGGTTGATGCTTTCTTGTCTGGTCTGGAGACCTTCATCAGCAACAGTGCCCACAAATAGGACAAATCCTGTTAAATTAACAGCTTCACTTGCATAGTATGTGCTCTTTTACTATGTGATAAAACTATTTCGCACACTGCAAGTTACTCAAATTGTTTAATTTTGAAGGATTCTTTAACCATGTGTCCATCTCTGATTGTATCTCACTTTTACTTTTGTTATCGCCCTCCATTTTGTTTGCTACTTAAGTCAATGACAACATACCTTAAAAGTTGATAAGCAAATTTCCATTCAACTTGCAATGGCTGTAATGATTATACATCCTCTGAATTTTCTTTCAGCACTAAGGTTAGGCTAAAATTGATGGTTGTTTATGAGCCGGGATACAGTATTTGCTAAGCAAAATCATGCTTCTCACAGGAAGAATTATTTTAATTTGGGTGACCTATTGACCTGCTCATCTTCTTGATTTCTCTGAGGAGGAGGAGGACAGTGTTCCAGTCAGAGCTCCGCCCACTGAGGTGCCAGAGGTGGAGCTTGATGAGTACTCCGGTCACCAGACCCCAACTGAGGCCACTGAAGAGATACCAATGAGAGGTCAGAGTGACCCTCAATGTACAGTATTCATTTGTTCTGTGTCTTTAGCAGCTCATCAATCTGGCCTACTTCTGTGGTTAAGGTGCCTTGTGACTATGTATAGTATGTATAGGAAACACACTGTACTGTACTTACAGTTTCTTGGCTGTTAGGATTTTGTACTTCATGATCAACATCAATGCAAAGAATAATTTCTACGGAAGATCTGCTAATGTTTTCATTTGCCGCCTCAACAGGGGCAGTGGTGGCCTAAAGCTTAGAAAAGCAGGCTTTTGATACCCAAACTAGCATGATAAACATGGGTTGGAGAAATGAAAGAGTGGCGCTAGTTCTTCTTTGCCTTTTCTCAGGAAGGCACATTACAGCTCCAGAAATGCTACTAAAAGATCATCGTACTATGGTTCCAGGTGTGAATGTTTTTGAATGTGTGAGTGATGCCATACCTTGAAAAGAGAGCACACTTGTTTAGTGAATTTACTGTGCACTAGTTAAATAAAAAGCAGTTTCCTATAGATGTAATTATATTCTGATAGGACCAGATTAGGCAATTTGTTAAAGCAGCAACAGATGCAACAAAAAAGCATGTAGTTAAATAGATAGATAATACATGGTAATGAATATAATGTAGACAACAACAGCAAATAGGTACTTAAAGCATTATACTGTATATATATATATATATATATATATATATATATATATATATATATATATATATATATATATGGCTCTTTGATTGTCACAAAACTGTTACAGTACAAATGTCTGTGTCATGCTCGACAAGTGGCAAGTTACAGTTATGGGTGGTGTTATCCCATAAGAATCTGATTGGTCAAACTAGTTGATGATGTCATATGCTGTGTACAGGGCCACACCAGACAGAGGAGCCAGGGGAGAGATCAGGAGATGTAAGTTCAGACGGGGACTTTCTCGCCTCTCTTTCTCTTTCTTATTTTGCTGTCAGACATTATGACATATTTGAAATATTCTGCACAACAGCATCTTTTTAGTGTGTGTTTTTTACATTTCCAGGGTCATGTCAGGCATGGGTTAAAAGGAGAGCGTGGAGATCCTGGACCCAGAGGTCCACCTGGCCCACCTGGTCACCCAGGCCCCACCCCTCTACCTGGGCAAGCTCAGCCTGGACCAAGAGGCACACAAGGACCACCAGGAATCCCTGGATCCCCAGGACTGCCAGGGAAAGATGGACAGGCGGTGTGTACGCAAACAAGATAGAAAGCGCGTGTGTTGCTACTGTTTTATAGACCTGAGTTCATAAGATTCAGTACTGATCGTAAATCCTTCTCTGTCTTCACAGGGAAGCAAGGGGGATAAAGGAGATCCAGTAAGTTAGTTATGTCTTCTTCTGTCTTCTTTGCAATGCTTTATATCACATGTAATACCTCATCTGTGTTTTTATATCCAGGGTCAGAGAGGATCTCAGGGAGTTCCAGGTTTGGATGGAGAAGCTGGAGCTAAAGGAGAGAAGGTATGACCAAAGCACACAAGTTGCAATTAATAACTTATTACGACTCATAATTCAAAATCCCTTTTATTGTATGTCACCAAATGTACTGTAAAAGACAGATCTTTTCATCCTGTCCTCTTTCCTCTTCCCTTCCCTCTCTACAGGGAGACCCAGGAGTGGGTGAACCAGGCCCTCCCGGCCTCCCTGGGCCTCCTGGACCCCCCAGATCACGCAGTGTACCGGTGAGTATCACGGTTTATGGTTTTACTCTGTGTCTTTTTGCTCTACACGTAACATGTACTTGTGGTATTATTCTGCATTTCTTTGTGATGAAATCCATCCATCCATCCATCCATCTTCGTCCGCTTATCCGGGGTCGGGTCGCGGGGGTAGCAGCTCCAGCAGGGGACCCCAAACTTCCCTTTCCCGAGCCACATTAACCAGCTCCGACTGGGGGATCCCGAGGCGTTCCCAGGCCAGGTTGGAGATATAATCCCTCCACCTAGTCCTGGGTCTTCCCCGGGACCTCCTCCCAGCTGGACGTGCCTGGAACACCTCCCTAGGGAGGCGCATAGGGGGCATCCTTACCAGATGCCAGAACCACCTCAACTGGCTCCTTTCGACGCAAAGGAGCAGCGGCTCTACTCCGAGCTCCTCACGGATAACTGAGCCTCTCACCCTATCTCTAAGGGAGACGCCAGCTACCCTCCTGAGGAAACCCATTTTGGCCGCTCGGCCGTGATGAAATCAGCATTTAGTAAATGTAGATGAGGGTCAAGCCTAGTTGGCAACCTGAGTATGTACAGTATGTGTTAGACTGTGTGTGTATCTGTGTGATAGTATGGAGCAGATGCCCTGGGTTCTGGGTTTGAAGACCTAGACAGCGACACTGAACTCATCAGGGTAAGAAAAAAGGCAGCAGAGATAGACACGATGGTCTCATAGTTTAATCTGCACCGTGGAAATAATAGGAATTCTCTTTTCATCAGGGTCTTCCTGGTCCACCAGGGCCTCCAGGACCTCCAGGGCCTCCAGGACGTCCTGATGCTGGTAGTACTGGAAACCTGTCATCATCTGACACAGCTGAAGGCCTCTCTCCAGGGCTTGCTGGACCACCCGGTACCCCTGGCAAAGATGGGCTCCCAGGCAGACCTGGAATACCAGTAAGTTACCGGGATAAAAGACATACAGTATTCAACTTTCAGTTAAATTTAGTTATGAATAAACGTAAGTACGGAAGGCCTGAGAGGCAAGTTTTCTTTTTTCATAATCTGCAAAATAGGTGGGAAAAAACGTTTTTTGTTCACAAAAGAGGCCACAAGAGGCTGAAGTGCACCACTACCCCATGTTCCAGCACCAATTACTCAAAGCTATAGGTCGTAGTTTCTGTCTCCAACATGAGGAATTCTAAGTAATGACAACAGCACTGTCGGCGCGTCCACATGATACAAGCCTTCCGTGATTGTGCACCCCCACCCCTCCTCCACACAGTCGCTAGTAGCCAAGGAGGACACGCAGGATTAACAAAACATGATGGACTCTTCATAAGAGGTAATTATCTTCACTCAAGTGAAGTCACCGGACGACACAATCTTCTGAACATAGCCATACTGAGAAATACAGCGCGAGTTGTGTGGAGCTGATAGTCTTAATTAGCTCTGTATCAACTCATTTGGCAACGGCTTGAATGTAACGGACGTTCATTAACATTAAAAAGTTATGCACTAAAGCTTTACATACATTTCTAGCCAGAATAAAGATATGACAGTAATGTTACATAACTTGCTAACACACAATATATGTAGCCTACCTTATGTTTAGAGTGGTGCCCTTCAGCCTCTTTTGGCCAAAATGAGTATTACAACAACAAACACTTAACAACAAAATATTCTGGCAAAACCTTTCTTCACCTGTTTCACAGATGAAAAAAATAATTATGTAATTTAGAAATGTGTATTAGGGGTAATAAACACAGGAGAGAAAACTATTTAGATCAGACTTAGAAAATTGATCATCAGAGTTTTTTTCTCACTCACTTTCGCACATAAGACCTACAGATCTGTTTGTTTATTTTCATTGCAAATAATTTGCTATTAAACAGTCCAGAAGTATTATTATATGAATTAATAATTCATGTAGAGACATGCAGAGGGTACTTATAGGACCTACAGACACACATTTGATTAGTCAGAGTTTAAGTACACTGTTTTAAAAACAAGTGATGTTTGAAATGCTGTTGCAAAAAATTATCCATCTCAACAAAAATAATGTTGGATGGTAGACACTGGATACTTAATCAAACATTGTCAGCATGGCAACGGTCAAATTAAATATATGTATATATTGTGAGCAGTATTGACTATACATGTCTTCATTCTGCAAAAAATTGCTTTCAAAAGGCCTGTGAACTCTTGAAATTGGCATAAAATGAAAATTGTGAGGCTAAAACTTAAAGTGACTAGTTTTGAGCATCAGCTGTCAAGTTTCACTATTCACACTGTTTGAGTTCCATTTTGCATTAAAACGTTTGAATACTGTAAAATGTTTATATGTTGTATCATGCTTTGTAAGATTTGCTACCTTATCAATTACATTATTATTATGCAACTACTACCTTTACCTTAATGTTTTACTAGCTGTGTTGCTGTATTGTCATTGTATACTGTCTGTCTTTCTTGTTCTCTACCTTCCCTTCTATTTCCAATCCAAATTCACCTTCAGTTTGTGTCTTCTTTAATGATATTGTAGTGATCAATATTTGTGTGTGTCATGACCAATGACCAGTCTGTCTTTTATCCTCACGCTACCTCTGGTACCATCACCCCTCTGTAATGATTCTCACCCTCCATTTCTCCTCCTCTATCCTCCTCTTCTCCACCTTTTGCTCCACTCCTGCCACCTCGTCCTCCTCTCCACTCTGTTTCAGATGTTTGAGGATTGGTTTAGTGGTTCTGGGCCTGATGGTTCAGGCTTGAGCTCAGAGTTGTCCTCTGACCTCGGCTCTGGTTTCAGTTCTGGGTTCAGTTCTGAATCCAGCTTTGCCTCTGGTTCTGGGCTTGACTTTGGGTCCGCTTGGGGTTCAGGAGAGGTATATCTTCCTGGTTTGCTTGGTTTAACCAGCAAACAATAAAAGGCAGAATTACAGTCAAAAGCCTGAGTATTGATGAAGCAAAACTCATCTTCAATATAAAACAACATTACAGTAAATGTTAATTTGAGACAATTAAAAAAAACTTTAATTGTGTTTTTTTCTTGTTAAAACACTGACACCAGTGATAAAGGTAAAGCTCACTGCCCCAATACTCAGGCTAATGACGTATATTATCTCCAACCATGTTGTTCTGGCAGCTAGCTAAACTGATTTTTTTTTTTTTTTACTTAGCTGGCTGAAGTGCTCTGTGTGTGTGTGTGTGTGTGTGTGTGTGTGCGTGTGCGTGTGCGTGTGCGTGTGTGTGTGTGTGTGTGTGCGTGCGTGTGCGTGTGTGCTTGCACACTGTATTACCTGCTTGGAACTTTGACAAGTAGCTTTGGTTCATTTACTTTCTGTTTAAATGTTGTCATCATTACCAAACGAAACATTTCAGCATGAAGTTTCACTTTCCATGGTGAATGAACTGGAAGGAAATGAACTCAAACTTGCTGTATAACCTCAGTTTGAGCTGCCAATTTGCATTTAATACAACATGGTAAAGGAGCAAATCTGCCTTTTCACTGATGTGATTATGTTCTCGTGTTGTATATTGCCGTATGTTGGCTGTTCTCAGTCAATGCAAATACCAAGGCATACTGATTTGCACCACATCTAAAACTGAGCTACTACATTTATTACTCAAAATGTATTTAGCTAAATACATAATTTGTTTGAGTCTTACCCATACTGAAACAAATAATGTAATGCTAGTCCTAACAGTGGCTCTAGAGCAAAGCACATAAAACACTTAATTCTCATTAATGTGCTTATCAAATGTTATCATACCCTGCCTGTTGACAATTTGGCCCTAATTTAGCATATCAGTGTTTAAAATGGAAATGGGTTCATGATCTGGGCTGTGTAAATGTGCCAAGTACATTTTGTGTTATGTTTTCAATTTTTTTTACCACAGACAATTTTTTAACAATCCAGCTGTTAGTTTACAAAGTCCCTGGCCAGTAGTTTGGTATAAGTATAGACTTTTAGTAGTATAGGCAATAAGTCAGTGTGCCTTGGAATTTAGTACTGAAAAAGTCTGAGGCCTCTGGTACACTATGTTGTCAGTACAGAAACATTGCTGTAACTTTGGTCTGATGCTGCTTAGTTAAAGGAATACATTTAACTTTCCTGTTAAGTGATGAGAGAACAGACAACATCATCCTTGCCTCTAAGGTTGCTAACTCCACTGCTTCATGCTACATCTTAGCTGAATGACAGTAACCAACTCAAGCATAAGGAGCTGAATGGGAGATAAATGTAACTTGTTTATTTGTTAAATAAAATTAATACATGATGCAACAGTAGAGTTGGTCTTAACTGACTATGAGGCTAGTAAGTCAACATTTACACAACACTGTCTAAACCAAAGTGGGTACTGAAGTTAATAACAATTTTGTAGCTGACTCAGTGTGGCATGGATGATCTTATCACTTATGGAAACTGACTAATGACCCAGTATTCCTTTAAACTGACAGGCTGTCACCTTTGGATTTGGCGTTGGTCCCTGTTGGAATGGCTAATGGATCAACAAATAGCTTAGCATTAAATTGCTCCTTTATATTTATATATATTTTTTATATTTGCATATTTTCTGTGACCTATCACTGTTATTTGTCTACCTCTACTCATGTCTGTCTGTGTTTGCATGACCAGGGTCCTGCAGGAAAAGATGGGTCTCCAGGTCTCCCAGGAGCTATCGGAGAGAAGGTATGATCCTCAGCATGGATTGTGTCCTGGCCTAGAAACTCAGTGTGCTATATCAAAGTCACCATCCCCTTTTTTATTGTGGTGATTCAGTGCAGAGGGCATGTTGATATCCACAGGAAAGAAAGAGAAATTATTTTTACTGTACCACATTTAGGCACCACTGGACTAAGCCAAATGACCATGGTTTTGAGATTATATAATGACGATGAAAAAGTCAGGGATACAGTGTTGATTACAAGCAATTTTCTGATAGGCCTAATATTCTACACACACATCTAATCTTGTTTGATGTCCATGTTCAATGATGTATGGACTGCCTCTATTTATACTGAGCGTAATGCTAAATAAAAGCAGAAATTCTCCACAATTAATACTTTCTTTCTTTCTTTCTTTTTTTCTTTCTTTCTTTCTTTTTTTCTTTCTTTCTTTCTTTCTTTCTTTCTTTTTCTTTACATCCGTAGGGTAACCAAGGGTTACCTGGGCCACCTGGACCTAAGGTAATATACTACACAACAATAAACACATTTTTGGTTGTTAGTTCGGAAGAAGGACAACTCAATGTTAACCAGCTTTTTTCTGTTTATCTCTTCAGGGTGAATATGGTACTGTGGGTACAGCAGGGTCCTCAGGGCCACCAGGGCCAAGTGGTCCACAAGGGAAGAGAGGCCCATCAGGTCCCCCAGGACCCCCTGGCCCTCCCGGACCTCCAGGAACCAAATTCTTTGTAGAGGTGACGCCATTTCATACCAAATATCTACGCACATATATCACTGCTGTTGACTAATCCATATGGACCTACTGTACTTTATTTCATGAGCCAAGAAAGAGACAACAGGTTAAGTTAGAGCAGAGAAGAGCGATGGATGGCTGTTCAATGTGCAACAGCAGTCTGTGTTTTTATTTCTAGGATATGGAGGGATCTGGGAAGACTGACATGCTTATTGGAGCTGGAGTCAGAGGCCCACAGGTCAGTGCAAGAGTGTGTGCGTTTGTACTGTACTGTATGTGCGACTGTGTATATTGTTTCATATACAGTAAGTGATTTCTGTTTTTTGTTTTTTACCCCAGGGTCCCCCTGGCATACCTGGTCCACAGGGACCTAAGGTAATCTATTTATAAAAATGCATTACATGTACTCATTATGCTTGCAGAAAGATAGCTAATATATGTATGAGTCCTCTGTGAGTAGTGTGCCATGCATGCACTTTTTATTGCTCCGTCTTGCTCAGTAGTTGAAGATGCTCTCTCATTGTCTTCTGTAGGGTGAGAATGGAGCCACAGGTGCTCCAGGGCTTTCTGTCAAGGTAATTCTGAAATGGCAATGTTTTAGATTTCGTTTTCATATTGTATATAGTATTGTGTCCTTTCTGTTCAGTCTTTACTGTTTATATTTGTGGTCAGTTGATGTAAAATGTAGAGATCTAGGGCTATTTTTAGAGCTCTAGTCTTTTCATGATTTGAGTGTATTGATAGTAACAGTGAGGGATACCCATGAAAAGAAGTTCTCATCATTTATGCAAAATAAGAAGAAATATATTACATATTATGTATGCAACCCCAGTCACAGTGAAATCACCTCAGCTATGTGCATCCTTTGAGTTCTGTCAATGCTGCGTGTGATTGCAGGGTGAGCCAGGAGACCCAGGACCAGAGGGTATTCCGGGTCCTGCTGGACTACCAGGTGCTAGGGTAAGTAGCAGGTGTTTACACAACAAATGTGCTAATGATTCTTACATGATTTTACATTTGCAGTTATTGGTTGCATAGTAGTGTTTTTACGGTGCATCCTTCCTAGTATACAGAACTGAACTGTGCACAGACAATATAACTGTTCCAGTCTGAGTGGGATGATATGTCAAAATAATTTATATAAACCTCCTTAAAGTGCCCATATTATGAAAAAAAACACTTTTTCTGGGATTTGGGGTGTTCTTTTGTGTCTCTGGTGCTTCCATACGCATACAAACTTTGAAAAAAATCCATCCATGCTGTTCTGAGTGAGATACGGTTTCTGAATGTGTCCTGCCTTCAGTCTCTGGGTGAGCTGTTCAAAATTGGCACGGCTTGTGACATCACAAGCCGAAACGAGCTGGCTAACCGCAACTGTTAGCTTGTAGCGTTAGCGCTAGCATGCTACCTCGTTCTCAATAGCAAAGCACTGCTACAACACACACAAGTTCACCATAATCTCCAAAAGAACTACTTCCATGTGCGCCCTCATTTAGAAGTCTCCCAGCTAATCCTGCCTTGTAACTGACCGAAGTTGGAGAAACAGCCTTTCTTTTACTGTCTACGGAGCTAGCTAGCTGACATGATCTACATCTGAGCTGCTGCACATGTGCGAGTGCAATCAAAGATAGTACAGAAGAAGAAGAAAAGAGGTCTCACTCTGTAGCTAAAACAGAGACCAGGTGAAAAGAGGATCTGCAGCAGTGAGAGCGAGCGGTGCAGTACAACAAAAATATGATGTTTTTTGAAAATTAAACCATGTAAACCTATTCTGGTACAACCTTAAAATACAATTATGAACCTGAAAATGAGCATAATATGGGCGCTTTAAGCATAATATGCTTCTTGATAATGGTTAGCAACACATGAATAACTTTTAATTTCTCTTTACTCTACAAACAGGGGGCCAAAGGAGAAAAAGGCAATCAAGGACCCAAGGTAGAGTTACTGAAAACATAATATGTGGATATGAAGTGATTCCTACGTTTTCAAAAAGATTTCAGCCAAGGACCCCTTACAAAATAGAGAATGTACCAGGGACCCCTTATGTCTGTCCCTTGGAATAATTTGATGTCGCTTATTTTTTACACTTCTATATAGTTTTAGTTATGTGAAAGAGCAACACCAGAGAAATGTATTAGAAAGATATTAAGATTTAAAAAATTATAGATTTACGAGATTATAGAAGTAATCTATGAGACTATTACAGATTTAAAAATTGTAATATTATTTGTTGAACGATGAAGTCACCAGGTGGCCAGTAACGTTACACAACTCCAAATGATTGACAACGTTGCTCTGTAACTGCTGCATGTGTAGATAAGCAACAGTTTGCTAACAAGTTCTCCATATCAGCTTAAAAGGTAATGAAATGTGAACTTGTTTTCCGTTGCTCCCTAGTGGCTAAAAAATTAGCTATCGCAGGTAAACTTCCCTGATAACTCTTTGCTTCCTGCCAAGCCAGATGGCCTGCCCCTTTACTCACATTTTTATTATAAAAGTGACTAATTATGATATGTTTTGTCTTCTATAGGGTGATCGAGGCGTTGATGGACTCAGTATCCCAGGACCACCTGGGCTTCCTGGACCTCCTGGACCTATCATTAATCTGCCAGATGTACGCCCCCACACACACACACACACACACACACACACACACACACACACACACACACACACACACACACATCAAATTACATTTAGTTGTTACACGAATGAACATTCAAAAATGATTTGCCACCGTGCAGTGTTTTGCATTCCCTTGCTATACGTTTCGTGTTCCCTCCATAGAGGAAGTCTGTGCTGTATTATGATTTTGTATTATGTACTATGTATTATAACACCGCTGTTTGTGACCACAATATGAGTGGGCACACCCTTGCAGTAGCTGTAACTAGCTCTGGTGCAAGTCTGTATCATTGCTGCCAAGGCTGATTGAGACTGTAGCTGTGATTATGACTATAGCCATATCATATAATATCTGATGGATGTACCGCGGGTGTAAATCCCATGTGGCTTAACGATGCTTTTTCATCTTATGTTAATAGGTACAGTAAAGAGTCACAATAACATCCTTAAAAATAACAAAAATAAACCCCTTTTTCTACCATTTAAAGTCGGTATAGTTTTGTCCTTAATAAAGTTACCCTATTGAATGCATTTTACGAATCTCTAAATATGTAAAACATGCAGACAGTGCCCACATTTAATCATTGCATATTCTGTCTACAGCTGCTGCTCAATGTTACAGATGGTATCTTCAACTTCACAGAGATCAGAGGACCACCAGGGCCCATGGTGCGTAGCACTAAGCTATTAATGTCTTTTAAGATGTTACCTGCCTCCTTCTGCAAATGTTTGAATGCAAACAGACAACAGCAGATAATGAGGACAGAAGGGTGATACCTGGATTACCACTACTTACATGTGTGACATCAACAGTTCAGAGAGAATTATCAGTTACATAAATTGAGATTTGAGCTACAATACAAGGAGCCATTACTTTACTGTAGCAAAAGCAATGCATTTGAAGTGCTTTGGCTGCTTTTGTGTTTGATGTTGTGTATGAGCATGTCATTAACCCAGCTCTGCTGCTTTTGCCTCCATCCGTGCTTACGTGTACATGTGCATGTATGTGTGTGTGGATGTGTGTGTTTTGTCTGCGTGTTGCAGGGCCCTGAAGGCTTGCCTGGCAGAGCTGGATTTCCTGTAAGAGCAATTTTCTACACTACCTTATGCTGAGCATTTGTATCACCTGATGACTGAGTTATGAAAATGTGATATGAGTGTGTACATGAGTATTTTGCCGTTTATGAACAAAGATGCCACAATAATTTGAAAGCAATGTAACATATTCTTCTCCAATTTTGCTTTTGCTGTCTTTGGGCTAAACAGGGTAGGTATGTTATTGCCACGGATGGTGGCTTTTTCTTTTAGGTTACTTTAATATCATTTTAGCCCTTCATAAATCCAGACCAGGACCCATGAAATGTTTGTGAAATGTAGAATCCCCCAATCTACGGCCTTCCTTTTTAAAATGCTATCATCCTAACTAAACCGCCCAACTTACTCCTGATGCCCTTTCATCCCTCCAGGGCCCCAGAGGACCGAAGGGAGACATAGGCCCTCCAGGTGTCCAGGGCCCCGCAGGGTATAAGGTGAGGACTAGACAGAATGGGGATTGTTATAACAAATATCATGTCACAAATACATGTTGAAAAATGTCTTACATATAATACTGTTTATGCAGAAATATATAACCCCTATAACCATTCCTTTACACTTACAGGGAGAGAAGGGAGAGCCGGGGGTGACCATTGCTGCTGATGGATCTGTCTTATCAGCCCCAAAAGGCCCCCAGGGGCCCAAAGGCATCAAGGTACCAGACAAGAGATCCCTTACCCCTATCTGGCCATACCTTACCTAGTAATCTACAGTGGTCAATGACAGTAAGATGATGCATCTAATAATGTAACCCCGGAAAGTCATTTTTATGCCCTGGTCCCTCCATGCTACACCACAGATACTGATATTCACAATAATAAAGAGTCAAGGTCTACCTGCACTGCAGTATATCAACAGCAGTCACTCACAGCACACACATTTGAGTTACTGGATAAGATAAGCACACAGAAGGATGAGGAAATTTAAAGATTGGATGTCAATATTTCTTGCCAACTCTACTGGTGTTGATGCATCCTACAGCGATGTAACTTGACATGTCAGTGTTTTTATGGCTGTTATAATTCAATAAGATTTCACAGCTAAATTGAAATATTATAAACTACTTTACCCCTCCTGCCTAAATAAGTCAAGGTCAAAACTTTCTGTTTTATTATCCCTTGTAATGTACCTCAATTGCTTCCAATGTTCTAGTTATTGCACAACACTGCAAGTGCAGCTGGGTGACACAAGAGTCAAAACCAAAACACTAACTCACTTGAAATCTTAAGCCGGAATAAATACAAAGGAGCTCAACTTTTTTGAAGACTTGAATGAAGACCAAATCTGGGGTTTTGTGAAGATGGGAATATTCTTCAGTTGTTCTAGAGAACTGAAATCTCATACCACATCCTTTTCGTATTCTCATGTGTCATTTTGCTTTTCTGCTTTGTAATGCATAGGGTGACCGTGGGTTCCCTGGACCTGCTGGACTTATGGTGAGTTAATATCAAATAGAACATTAACATCTACAGACTCACAGTAATGTAATGTAACAGTAATTACATTTGTTAATTAGGACATGCTCCACACAAATCTTTTTATTCTTGTTGTTATGAACTACTGTAGAAAATTGCTATGTGAGGAATTGATGTTTGTGTACGTCACTGTGTTTCTGTTTATCCCAGGGCCCAATAGGACCATATGGACAAAAAGGAGAATATGGCTTCCCCGGTCGCCCCGTGAGTACCTTGCATTTGTTGTATATTTGTCAGGAAATGACCGTCCCTTTGTAGGTAGAGAGTGTACTGAGGTACTGCTACTCAAAGCTCAATGTGAAAAATTCATGACCCCAATATATTCTTTATGTAATATATTTCTTAGTGCCAAGAGAAACCTTTCAGTGGGGGACCTTCCACACAAAACATGCAGCACTTCTTGCAGTCTTTGGTTGGCTAGTACTCAAATGATATATTGCACTTGTACAGAGTACATGTACTGATTATAGAAAAAATAAACTACAATAATTTGTGCTAGTGGCCACAGACACAGCCCATTAAAAGTACATGATCAGGGATCTTTTATTAGAACTTGCAGAGCTCCATGTGTCACTCAATGCTTCGCCAGGCTCATGAGAAGGTACGCTAGGCCAAGGCCCGAAATAAGAGAGCACACCAGCTTATGTGCTAAATAATGATGATTCAGAAAATCAGACCAGTAATTAATATAAAAATCACTGATCCATCTCTACATGAAAAATTACCCAAAGTACCCTAGAACTCCCCGGAACTGTTCAAACCTGCAGGATGTCAGCACCTCATGCTTTAGAAGACATGCCTTTATTTGTCCCGCCAGGGGAAATTCACATTTGTAGTATATTTGTAGTACACACTGTACACAAAGCCTGATGTGTTTTAATCTTTCTCTTTCTGTAGGGCCGATCTGGTGCGCCTGGGAGGAAAGGGGACAAAGGAGATGCTGTCGGCCTACCGGTAAGAGGAAAAGGAAAGAAAGAAAAAGATCTGTGATTTTCTTGTAGTTGGATCCCAAATCAATAATGTATTTAACATTTAAGACAGATATATTCATATACCTACAAATAAGACATACAAGAATTGCTGATGTAACAGATCGTTGGTGGTGGTGTGACCCTTTTGGTTACGTTAGGATCGTGGGTTGTCCCTTAAGTTAGTTTTCACTTTGAAACTGTGTGCTGTCTGACACTGATGTGATAATATTATCTCTCTCAGGGACCTCCAGGTCCTCCGGGCCCACCTGGACATCCAGGAAAAATTATTGGGCTGAAAGGAGTAAGTTTCCATCTGCTGCTTTTTATTTCTCTACTTTGCCATTTTCAGTTGGACTGGGGGGATGATACACAGCACTTTACATTACAATATTTAAAATGCTTGTCTCACAGACATACGTTAGGCATAGCTTAAAACAAGCCCAAATCCAGAAAACTTATTTATATATATATTGATGGTCTGCATTATTAAAACAGGTTTGGCTTCCATAGAACATTACTGAACATGTGGATATGCACTAGAATTCGGTATGACATTGGTTCCAGTATTCACAGATATTTTTCAAAATGTTCTACATGCCATTGAAATCATTTGAAATATGCTATAATCTCATAAATCACATAAAAATACAACACATATAATGAAATGTTGTTTTGGACCCCAGGAAGACTAGCTTGTCGTCTAGGTGTCAGCTAATGGGGATCCTTATAATAAAACTGAACTACACATATTGGCTTTGACAAAAAAGATCAGTGATTAAGTATAAGTAGTCTGTGGAGCACCACTATCATTGGAAGCCAGTTTGTTTGTGTGTGAATTAATGTCTGTGAAGCTCATCTACAGTAGAGTGTTTGACCTGACTCATTTAGTCTGATTACACTGCTCTTCTTTGAATTTTAAAGACAGTGTTTCCGGTGCGCCCCAGACCGCACTGCAAAAAGGGACGAGTAAGTCTGAGTTGGACCATCTGATTGGTCTGTTTCACTTTGAAATTGTACCATCCGGTGGTTCTGTTGGTGTGTGGGAGTGGCAGCATGGCAGCTCTCTGGTCTGGGCTACAAACAGCTCTTTTACCTCCCTTCATTTTCTCATCTCCTCCTTCTTGGCTCTCCTACTGTCCTAATGATCCTTAAAAAGGCTACATGTCTGTGGTTCTGGCCCCATTTCATCAGGCATTAACATTCCCCTTGTGTGCAGGTTGTATCTAAACATGTATCTCATTATCTTACCTACCTGACACATATTTATGGTTGGATCTACATGCAAAAATGATTGTAAGTAGTTGCCAGATGTGGATTAAAGATGCAATAGCCATCTGTAAATGTGATGTGGCTATTCCAATCTTTGCTGCATATTGGGTTCGTTTACAGCCAGGTTTTCTGTGTGTTTGTTAAAGCAACACTAGAGAACATTTCCTGCTTCAGTCCCCCTACAGGTTGGAAGCGGAATTGTCCATTACATTACATTGTCCAGTTTATTCGAACTACAGAGCCGCTACCCAATCTGGCAAAGTTGCATAATGTAATGTAATGGACAATTCCGCTTCCAACCTGTAGGGGGACCGAAGTGGGAAAAGTTCTCTAGTGTTGCTTTAAATCCAATCTGATCACCCATGACGAATGTTAATGCCCAGTGTTAAAGGGGGCCTAAGCCTGAATCCTGCTTGCCTCGTCTGTCCTTACCGCCCTCAACATCTCAGGGAAGAGGAAGCGCTGGTTTACCTCTAATTGACATTATTGATACTCTTTTACTGTATGTACATCATAGTCATTGGCAATTCACTTTTCAGTTCAATCAATTCAAAAGAGGAATCTATAGAGGATATTTTACAAAGATTGTGGCCGTGACAGGCTATTTCATTTTTATTTATTCCAAAGAAAGGCTCCTTCCTTAATTGATTGTATTGTGATATATGTCTTTTTTGATATATGTGAGATATATCAAACTTTGGCCTGCCTTTCATCAGGTTGATAGAATGTTTTCTGAAATGTACAGTCTATTCTCGCGGTGCTGGGTTTGTGAGTTCTGTTTGAAGTGTTCAGTTCTGTGGCCTCTGGTGACGCTGCAGCTTCTGTTTTGCCGAATTCCAATCACGTAAACTGGTAAAAGGCTCTACGTAGGGGTTATATACACATACACACATTCTTAACAGAATACCAGCCACAATAACTGTGCAACGTTCATTACAATTGTCAAATTCTGACAAAGTCTGATTACAGGTTGGATGTGGAATTTGATGGAAATATATAATTTTATTAAAATCTAAGAATTATGATTGGAATTTGGCCCTTCAAATGCCACTTTTGAGGTTTGAGGTGTGGTGACGGGCTCCTCCATGTAAAATGAATCTCTAAACTTTCACCTGACTGATGAGTGAATGGGTAGTCATGACACTATCATGATTAAGTGTACAGTAGGTCACATTTTTTTTATGATTAACAATTTTTTTTTTTTAAACACAACACACAAAACATACAATTTGCTAAATGAACATACCCCCCCCCCATCACCACCCACCCAAACAAAAATCAAGAAAAAGATGACACAGTAACTACATCATTCAAGACCATACAACAAAATAATAACAAAATAGACAATAAACTAAGCCCGTCATCATACTTGTCTCTGTCCAGCACAAAGCTTCCTAGGAGCCCTCCAGAAAGCTCAAGTACATTCCCCATTTTCTAGTGTAGACATCAAATCTGGAAAACCGTTTGTATTGTTTGGCCTACAGATTTATACGTTTTAAAGACACATTTCAAATCTCATTATGTCTTATATTGCCTGGTTAGTTATTGAAACTCTCAAAGCAACTGCCATGAATATGTTAGCAACCACACATTGTTTTAAATCTCTCACTTCCCATCACTGTGAAATTTCCTATGTAAACAGGGGAAGTAGTCAAAAAGATTACAGTTAATGTGTTTATTTTACATATGGATTATTGTAGTGCCTATGCTTCCCTCATATTAAATACACATCACATTTTCATACAAGTGTGTCTGTCTTATGGAGTCAACATGCAATGACACAAATCTTTGAATTTGTGACGTGTACAAATCCTCACAAGCTGACAGTTGAGTATCGTGTAACGTAATGCTGATGACAAGGGAGTGCAGGGCTATCTTTGGTCTTTTTCTTATGACTGAAGGCTACAGATTGCATCTATTGGAACGTTGCCTTAAAACCCTCTAAATGTCATTTTCCTTTTAAAGATATTTGCAAGTTGCAATAGATAACTGTCAATGTGATGTAAGGGCACAGAGTTTCATTAAAGGCAGCAGCAGTCAAGGTGTTGTGTGACAGGGGGCTCCAGGAAGTCTTTGACTCGAGTAACTTACTGTAAAACACATTCACCCATGTTAAAAACAGGAACAGTTTAATTGCACTTATTATTACATTTATTAATGCAGATCTGTTTTAGAAAAACATGTTTTAACCCTTTTCCCTAACCTTTTGTATTTTAACCACCACAGCCAAGAGAGGGTTGTACGTGCTGCTGTATCAAGCATGCATCCATTGTATTTAACAGGTGTTTTTGCAGTGCTGACAGTGATGGCTTTTTACATCTGTGTCTTTTTATTACCGTGTTTAACATCCTTTACAGTTTTTAAAACTTTCATTCAATCTATGTGTTGAGCACTCTGTACCTTGTGTACATGCACATGCACGTGCCTGCTGTCACAATGTGCTGCTATCCTTGTAATGTTAACGGCTCTGTGTGTGTGTGTGTGTGTGTGTGTGTGTGTGTGTGTGTGTGTATGTATGTGTGTGTGTAGGAGTCATTGAGAGGGGAAGAGTTAGCTAAAGGAGACAAAGGAGATGTGGGAATACCTGGAGAGCCTGGTAAGACCTTTACAACAGACATCCCATTTAATGCCATTGACTTGCTCTCTCACCTAACACCTGGTTATATATATATATATATATATATATATATATATGTTTTTTTTAATGGTAAATGACTGCCATATCATTCATGTCTCCTCATTTTTCTTCTCAGCACCCGGGTTTCCAGATGGAATTGTGGTGAGTACTGATTCAGCATACACTATAGAGCTAAAGCTAATGTGTCAACGAGTTAGGATTCATGTCATGTTAAAGGTGCACTGATCAATATTTTACATGAACATTGGATCAAATCATTATGTCATGTGTGAAGGGGGACGCTAGCAGTGACAAACCCACCAAGAATGATCACCAGACTCTGCAGTTCCCCTCAGCTCTACCGAGCAGTTTATCGTCTCTCAGCTCATTGTTATGGCCCTTATCTTAGTGTTTTGCTTCCCCCTCACCGCTCTCATCAGCTTAATTTCCAGAAACAGGCAGCTTCTTTCAGCTATAAACCACTGTATGCTACCTGCCCAGTAGCAAACAGCAGACAGACACAGGTAGAGTCTAGCTGGTGAACAAATGGAGCATCTAAGGAGCCAGACATTTCCCTTTAGTAGTTGATATAGACCATGAGAGCTAAACAGGACCTACAGTTGGACTTAATTCATCAGGTGGCCAGAGCCACTAGTACAACAAATGCTATTGTTGTTCATTGTATGCTTGATGTGTAAATGGGCAACTATTTGCCTGCACATAATAATTGCACAACTAGTAATACACGTAATAATATCTGCTCCCTACAAGTGGTCAAAAAAAGATAATTCATACTGCTGTTTTTGCAAGTTAGAAGTTGAAACAGCTGTATGAATATATATGATTCTCATCCACGTTGCTAACATGTGTGAGGCTGTGGTTTTCACAAACAAGTAGGGATATAGTTTGAGAGAGAAAAAAATCAGGAGTCAACATTGACAATGAAATAGGCTTCTGGATCCTCCTGAATTTGTCTTTATATGGCGTGTGGTTGATCTTCAGTATTTGTCACTTTTTTGTGAATTTCTCAGGGTGCAAGAGGTGATCAGGGATACAAAGGTCAGAAGGGAGAGAAGGGTTCCGACGGTCTGCCTGGTCCTCCAGGACTGCCTGGGAGGTCAGGACTTGTGGTAAGTTCTAATAAGTATAAGCTACATCCAGAAAATACTGTTCCACTTAGTTAGTAATTATTCAGGTATTGGAATTATGAATTGTAATCAATGCCTCGGATCACATGACCTAAATATATGTATATGTATATATATATATATATATATATATGATAATGTTTGCTGAGTTTACTGCTGTTGAATATCTTTGAGGTTGCGTGTACCTCAGAGTGAAAATGTACATCTGAATAAAATAGTAAAAAGCAGTGAGAAATTACTAGATGACTATGTTCCTGTAGGGTCCAAAAGGGGAGTCGATCGTGGGTCCTCCAGGAACTGTTGGTCCTGTGGGTGAGCCTGGGGCCCCTGGGTTCGGACGACCTGGTCCCCGAGGGCCGCCTGGTCCTGCTGGACCCCCAGGACCTGCACCCGCATATGAATCGGGTATGTGAATGTGAAGGCGACAGAGAGATGGAGACCTCCGCTCATACCCATAAAAGTTATAGCTCTCATTTATTACATGTGAGTCTGACTGGAGCCCTTGTCTTGTATCTGTTAAATGTATTTCTGACGTGTTATCATCATCATCATCATCAGGTGTCAGTATCCCTGGCCCTCCTGGTCCTGCCGGCCCACCGGGATCTCCAGGATATGCCAATCCGGTAAGGTAGCTGCCATTTAGCAAGGCACTTTACCCATAATCTGCTGTTTTTTCACTTGTCAAGGGCTGTTTTGTGCACTACAAGAAATATACAGTACATACTAACATTTAACATTTAATGCGTACGTTTTTATGTTGCACCATAGAGTAGAACTTTTGTTTTCATTGTATGTATTTACAATGACAATACAGTCAATTCTGATTAATGAGTCCTAAAAATCTCAATTTGTTTTTAGAATTTTTGTGAATTTAGTGACATTGCCTGACTTATTCTACCATAATTTGTCTTACAGTCATATTGACACTTGTTGTAAGAAATGTCCAGAACAGATGTAATTGTGTTGTAGGTATATTGATAAAATGACTATTACTAGTAAATAATGCCGGTATGATGCTGTGATTGTTGTGTATGTTCAGGTAACTATCTATAAGACGGGCCACGCTCTGAGCAGAGAGACTCACCGGGCTGTAGAGGGAACCTTCGCCTATGTGTCTGAAAAGGGAGGAGAGCTCTACATCAGAACACGCAACGGCTGGCGCAAGATCCAGGTGTGTGTGCGGATATGTGTATGTTTGGATCAATGTGTGGACATAACCTGATAAAAATGGACTTGACTGGGGAAATCAACGTGGGATCATAGCTCTTAACCAGATTCTGTATGTGTGTCCCCCTTTCAGCTCGGAGAGTTAATCCATTCGGGACCTTCCCCCTCAGCAGCGTCTCAGACCCGACCACCAGAGTGGATCCAACCACACAGGATCCACAGCCAGGTATACACACACACACACACACACACACACACACACACACGCACGCACGCGCACGCACACACACACACACCCAGTGATTAACACACAATACCAAATAAAATAAGACCTGTTCCTGTTGTGGTCTAAAACTGTCTGAAGTAATGCATACCTCTTTGGAAACACCTTTAAACATATCCTTACATTTAAAACTACTTTACAAAACACACTAATTCCTGCTTTTGTGTAACAGGAGCTTCAAGAGGGCAGTCGAGGATATCAGCCCAGCTATAATGTACTACCACAGACCTTCAACGCTGTACCTGGGGTGAGTGTAACAAACACACACCTACCGACACATACATACATACATACATGCACACATAGGTCCTTTGAACAAGGCCTGCTAGTTGTACCTTGTAGAGGACTGAAAACAAAAGGGGACTGTGCGTTTGCTGTCCTGGGTCCCAAGCTGTGGAATAGTCTTCCTCTGGGACTCAGGTCAGCAAACTGAAGACCTATCTCTTTTCTTAATGTTTTTGTGCTTGAGCCATGTGCTCTATTTTGAGTAGTGAAGCCTCTAATTGTTCTGGTGTAATGTGTGTGCTGTTGTAATGTTTGTGTTGTACTCATTTTGTAAAGCACTTTGTAACCTAGGGTTCGAAAGGTGCTATAAAAAATGAGAAAATGCATTATTTTCTATATATATGTAATTCATAATACATTTATTATTGTTATTATAACACAAATACACATGCTATAGTGTATAAATAACTAATATAAATCAATTGTAATGTTGTGTTATTGTTCATATTACTGTCTGTAATTGTAACAGCAGCTGGTCCTTCCAGCTGTAATCAAGCTTTGCATTGGCTTTGATGTTTACTTAACACAGAAAGAGCACTGGTAAACTTTCCATCGAATAAACCTCAAAAAAAGCATAAACAATAAGTGGTATCAAAATAATGACCTCATCTTGAGCACCAGAAAAAGTGATAAAAAGGCATAGTAAAGTTTTTTTTAAAAGTGATTAAAAAAAAGTCAGTCATGTTTAAAAAAGGAATAAAAAAGTCATAGTATAGTATGTCGAAAGTAAAAAAGTCATAGTCATGTTAAAAAAGTGATAAAAATGTCAAAGTATAGTATGTCGGAAAAAAGTCATAGAATATGTAGTATGTAAAAAAAGTGATAAAAAAAGTCATAGTATATATAGTATGTCGAAAAAAAGTCATAGTATAGTATGTCAAAAAAAGTGATAAAAAGTCATAGTATAGTAGGTCAAAAAAAGTGATAAAGTCAGAGTATAGAATGTCGAAAAAAGTGATAAAAAAGTCATAGTATAGTATGTCGAAAAAAGTGATAAAAAAGTCATAGTATAGCATGTTAAAAAAAGTGATTAAAAAAAAAAGTCAGTCATGTTTAAAAAAGTAAAAAGTTGTAAAAAGTGATAAAAACAAAAGTCATAATATAACATGTCGAAAAAAGTAATGAAAAAGTCATAGTATAGCTTGTTAAAAAAAGTGATAAAAAAGTCATAGTATAGCTATGTTGAAAAAAGTGATTAAAAAGTCATAGTATAGTATGTCGGAAAAGTGATAATCGTATAACATGTCGAAAAGTGATAAAAAAAAGTCAGTCATGTTTAAAAAAGTAATAAAAAAGTCATAGTATAGTATGTCGAAAAAAGTGATAAAAAAAGTCATAGTATAGTATGTCGAAAAAAGTGATAAAAAAGTCATAGTATAGTATGTCAAAAAAAGTGATAAAAAAGTCATAGTATAGTATGTCGAAAAAAGTGATAAAGTCATAGTATAGTATGTTGAAAAAAGTGATTAAAAAAAAAAGTCAGTCATGTTTAAAAAAGTAAAAAGTTGTAAAAAGTGATAAAAACAAAAGTCATAATATAACATGTCGAAAAAAAGTAATGAAAAAGTCATAGTATAGTATGTTAAAAAAGTGATAAAAAAAGTCATAGTATAGTATGTCGAAAAAAGTGATAAAAAAGTCATAGTATAGCATGTCGAAAAAAGTAATAAAAAAGTCATAGTATAGTATGTCGAAAAAAGTGATAAAAAAGTCATAGTATAGTATGTCGAAAAAAGTGATAAAGTCATAGTATACTATGTCGAAAAAAGTGATAAAGTCATAGTATAGTATGTCGAAAAAAGTGATAAAAAAGTTATAGTATAGTATGTCGAAAAAAGTGATAAAAAAAAAGTCTGTCATGTTTAAAAAAGTAATAAAAAAGTCATAGTATAGCATGTCGAAAAAAGTGATAAAAACAAAAGTCATAATATAACATGTCGAAAAAAGAGATAAAAAAAAGTCATAGTATAGTATGTCGTAAAAAGTGATAAAAAAGTCATAGTATAGTATGTCTAAAAAAGTGATAAAAAAGTCATAGTATAGTATGTTAAAAAAAAGTGATAAAAAAAGTCAAAACATAGTATGTCGAAAAAAGTGATAAAAAAAGTCAGTCATGTTTAAAAAAGTAATCAAAAAGTAATAGTATAGTATGTCGTAAAAAAAGTGATAAAAAAAGTCATAGTATAATATGTCGAAAAAAGTGATAAAAGTCATAGTATAGTATGTCGAAAAAAGTGATAAAAAAGTCATAGTATAGCTTGTTGAAAAAAGTGTTAAAAAGTCATAGTATAGTATGTCGAAAAGTGATAATTGTATAACATGTCGAAAAGTGATAAAAAAAAGTCAGTCATGTTGAAAAAAGTGATAAAAAAGTCATAGTATAGTATGTCGAAAAAAGTGATAAAAAAGTCATAGTATAGTATGTCGAAAAAAATGATAAAAAGTCATAGTATAGCATGTCGAAAAAAGTAATAAAAAAGTCATAGTATAGCTTGTTTAAAAAAGTGATTAAAAAGTCATAGTATAGTATGTCGAAAAAAGTGATAAAAAAAAGTCAGTCATGTTTAAAAAAGTAATAAAAAAGTAATAGTATAGTATGTTGTAAAAAGTTATAAAAAACGAAAGTCATAATATAACATTTTGAAAAAAGTAATGAAAAAGTCATAGTATAGCTTGTTGAAAAAAGTGATTAAAAAGTAATAGTATAGTATGTCGAAAAAAGTGATTAAAAAGTCATAGTATAGTATGTCAAAAAAAGTGATAAAAAGTCATAGTATAGCATGTCGAAAAAAGTAATAAAAAAGTCATAGTATAGCTTGTTTAAAAAAGTGATTAAAAAGTCATAGTATAGTATGTCGGAAAAGTGATAATCGTATAACATGTAAAAAAGTAATAAAAAAGTCATAGTATAGTATGTCGTAAAAAGTGATAAAAACGAAAGTCATAGTATAGTATGTCGAAAAAAGTGATAAAAAAGTCATAGTATAGTATGTCGAAAAAAGTGATAAAAAAGTCATAGTATAGTATGTCGAAAAAAGTGATAAAAAAAAGTCAGTCATGTTTAAAAAAGTAATAAAAAAGTAATAGTATAGTATGTCGTAAAAAGTGATAAAAACGAAAGTCATAATATAACATGTCGAAAAAAGTAATGTAAAAGTCATAGTATAGCTTGTTGAAAAAAGTGATTAGAAAGTCATAGTATAGTATGTCGAAAAAAGTGATAAAAAAGTCATAGTATAGTATGTCGAAAAAAGTGATAAAGTCATAGTATAGTATGTCGAAAAAAGTGATAAAAAAAAAGTCAGTCATGTTTAAAAAAGTAATAAAAAAGTAATAGTATAGTATGTTAAAAAAAGTGATAAAAAAAGTAATAGTATAATATGTCGAAAAAAGTGGTAAAAGTCATAGTATAGTATGTCGAAAAAAGTAATAAAAAAGTCATAGTATAGTATGTCGAAAAAAGTGATAAAAAAAAGTCATAGTATAGCTTGTTGAAAAAAGTGATAAAAAAGTCATAGTATAGTATGTCGAAAAAAGTGATAAAAAAAAAGTCTGTCATGTTTAAAAAAGTAATAAAAAAGTAATAGTATAGTATGTCGTAAAAAGTGATAAAAAAGTCATAATATAACATGTCGAAAAAAGTGATAAAAAAGTCATAGTATAGTATGTCGAAAAAAGTAATAAAAAAGTCATAGTATAGTATGTTGAAAAAAGTGATAAAAAAGTCATAGTATAGCTATGTTGAAAAAAGTGATTAAAAAGTCATAGTATAGTATGTCGGAAAAGTGATAATTGTATAACATGTCGAAAAGTGATAAAAAAAAGTCAGTCATGTTGAAAAAAGTGATAAAAAAAAGTCATAGTATAGTCATGTCGAAAAAAGTGATAAAAAAGTCATAGTATAGTATGTCGAAAAAAAGTGATAAAAAAGTCATAGTATAGTATGTCGAAAAAAGTGATAAAAAAAAAGTCAGTCATGTTTAAAAAAGTAATAAAAAAGTCATAGTATAATATGTCGAAAAAAGTGATAAAAAAGTCATAGTATAGTATGTCGAAAAAAGTGATAAAAACAAAAGTCATAGTATAGCATGTCGAAAAAAGTAATAAAAAAGTCATAGTATAGCTTGTTGAAAAAAGTGATTAAAAAGTCATAGTATAGCTTTATTGAAAAAAGTGATTAAAAAGTCATAGTATAGTATGTCGGAAAAGTTATAATCGTATAACATGTCGATAAAAAAGTGGGAAAAGAGTCCTGTCGAAAAGTGCATTTATTTCTCCAAAACAAGAGGTTGGGAAAGAAAGTGACAGGAACACAACTTTTCCCTACATCTATTTGTATTCTTCATTCCTGTAACATGGGTCTTGAAAAGTATTGCACCCTATAGAATTTGAACAGTCAACCTTCAGTCTCCCAACCACTGTCTTATCAAGCTATCCAACCTGACATAAAAGTTGTGTTTTTGACACATTTGTCTCTTTCACTTAGTATATTGGACCTCAAAACTTACCCAAACATGTAAGATTCAAACACTCAACCTTCTGTCTACTAATCATATTAGCGTCCTAAGCTATCTGAACTAATAGAAAAGTTAAGTTTTTGGCATATTTGTCTCTTTCACTTAGGAGATTGGACCTCAAAACTTACAGAGACATATAAGGTTTGAACTCTTAACCGTCTGTCTTCCAACCAAACATTTATCTCCCTAAGATAAGTGAGATGACACAAAAATTATGTTTTTGGCATATTTGTCTCTTTCACTCAGTTTGTCAGACCTCAGAACTTACTGGAACATATAGGATTTGAACACCCAACCTTCTGTCTGCCAATCCTTCTCTTATCACTGTAAGCTATCTGACCTGTCAAAAGAATTTATGATTTTCGTATATATTCGTCTCTTTCGCTTTGTATATTCACCCTCAAAACTTCCTGAAATATGTAAGACTTGAACACTCAATCTTCTGTCTTCCACTGAAAATCTTATCACCCTAAGCGATCTGAACAAAGTTCACAAAGTTTATGTTTTCGTAAAAAAAAGTCATAGTATTGTATGTCAAAAAAGTGATAAAAAATTCATATATGTATGTCAAAAAAAGTCATTGTACAGTATGTTGAAAAAAGTCATAAAAAGTCATTGTATATTATGTTGAAAATAATCATAGTAGGGCTGGACGATTAATCAAAAATGTATCGACATCTTATCGATGTATTATTCCCATGGCGATAATTTAGATAATTTTTATAAAACTAAAACGTGACTTTTTTCACAAGACATTTTCATTTCAAGAAATGTGTGCTTTCATTTTCAATTTTATACATTCATATGCAAGTCATAGTATTGTATGTTGAATAAAAGTGATAAAAAGGTCATAGTATAGCATGTAAAAATGAAAGTCCATCCATCCATCCATCTTCATCCGCTTATCCGGGGTCGGGTCGCGGGGGTAGCAGCTTCAGCAGGGGACCCCAAACTTCCCTTTCCCGGGCCACATTAACCAACTCCGACTGGGGGATCCCTAGGCGTTCCCAGGCCAGGTTAGAGATATAATCCCTCCACCTAGTCCTGGGTCTCCCCCGAGGCCTCCTCCCAGCTGGACGTGCCTGGAACACCTCCCTAGGGAGGCGCCCAGGGGGCATCCTTACCAGATGCCCGAACCACCTCAACTGGCTCCTTTCGACGCAAAGGAGCAGCGGCTCTACTCCGAGCTCCTCACGGATAACTGAGCTTCTCACCCTATCTCTAAGGGAGACGCCAGCTACCCTCCTGAGGAAACCCATTTCGGCCGCTTGTACCCTGGATCTTGTTCTTTCGGTCATGACCCAGCCTTCATGACCATAGGTGAGGGTAGGAACAAAAACTGACCGGTAGATTGAGAGCTTTGCCTTCTGGCTCAGCTCTCTTTTCGTCACAACGGTGCGATAAATTGAATGTTATACCGCACCTGCTGTCTCCGCTCCATTGTCCCCTCACTCGCGAACAAGACCCCAAGGTACTTGAACTCCTTCACTTGGGGTTCTCAGGGACTCATTCCCTACCTGGAGAAGGCACTCCATCGGTTTCCTGCTGAGAACCATGGCCTCCGATTTAGAGGTGCTGATCTTCATCCCAGCCGCTTCACACTCGGCTGCGAACCGATCCAGTGAGTGCTGAAGGTCACAGGCCGATGATGCCATCAGGACCACATCATCTGCAAAAAGCAGCGATGAGATCCCCAGTTCACCGAACTGCAACCCCTCTCCACCCCGACTACGCCTCGATATCCTGTCCATAAATACTACAAACAGGATTGGTGACAAAGCGCAGCCCTGGCGGAGGCCAACTCTCACCTGAAATGAGTCCGACTTACTGCCGAGAACCCGGACACAGCTCTCGCTTTGGTCATACAGAGATTGGATGGCCCTGAGAAGGGACCCCCTCACCCCGTACTCCCGCAGCACCTCCCACAGTATCTCCCGGGGCACCCGGTCATACGCCTTCTCCAGATCCACAAAACACATGTAGACTGGTTGGGCATACTCCCAGGCTCCCTCCAGGATCCTTGCGAGAGTAAAGATCTGGTCCGTTGTTCCACGACCAGGACGGAATCCGCATTGTTCCTCTTCAACCTGAGATTCGACGATCGACCAAACCCTCCTTTCCAGCACCTTGGAGTAGACTTTCCCGGGGAGGCTGAGAAGTGTGATACCCCTGTAATTGGCACACACCCTCTGGTCCCCCTTTTTAAAAAGGGGAACCACCACCCCGGTCTGCCACTCCTTAGGCACCGTCCCAGACTTCCACGCAATGTTGAAGAGGCGTGTCAACCAAGACAATCCCTCCACACCCAGAGCTTTAAGCATTTCTGGACGGATCTCATCAATTCCTGGTGCTTTGCCACTGTGGAGTTGTTTAACTACCTCAGCAACCTCCACCAGCTCTGCCTCTACCATAGAGGGCGTATTAGTCGGATTTAGGAGTTCCTCAAAGTGCTCCTTCCACCGCCCTATTACCTCCTTAGTTGAGGTCAACAGCATCCCATCCTTACTGTACACAGCTTGGATGGTTCCCCGCTTCCCCCTCCTGAGGTGGCGAACGGTTTTCCAGAAGTACCTTGGTGCGACCGAAAGTCCTTCTCCATGTCTTCTCCGAACTTCTCCCACACACGCTGCTTTGCCTCTTTCACGGCAGAGGCTGCAGCCCTTGGGCCCTTCGGTACCTTGCAACTGCCTCCGGAGTCGCCTGGGATAACATATCCCGGAAAGACTCCTTCTTCAGTCGGACGGCTTCCCTGACCACCGGTGTCCACCACGGTGTTCGTGGGTTACCGCCCCTTGAGGCACCTAAGACCCTAAGACCACAGCTCCTCACCGCAGCTTCAGCAATGGAAACTTTGAACATTGTCCACTCGGGTTCAATGCCCCCAGCCTCCACAGGGATGCACGAAAAGCTCCGCCGGAGGTGTGAGTTGAAAGTCTGTCGGACAGGGGCCTCCTCCAGACGTTCCCAATTTACCCGCACTACCCGTTTGGGCTTACCAGGTCTGTCCAGAGTCTTCCCAACCCCCTGACCCAACTCACCACCAGATGGTGATCCACACCCGCCCGCGCCTCACACCCTGGGCAACTCCGGAGAAGAAAAGAGTCCAACCCCTATCCAGGAGTATGGTTCTAGAACCAAGACTGTGCGTAGAGGTAAGCCCCACCAGATCTAACCGGTAGCGTTCCACCTCCCGCACAAGTTCCGGCTCCTTCCCCCACAGAGAGGTGACATTCCACGTCCCCCAGAGCCAGCCTCTGCTGCCCGGGTCTGGTCCGTCGAGGCCCCTGACCTTCACTGCCACCCATGTGGCAGCGCACCCGACCCCAGCGGTTCCTCCCACAGGTGGTGGGCCCATGGGATGGAGAGATGTCCGCCACGTAGCTTTTTCGGGCTGTGCCCGGCCGGGCTCCGTGGCAAACCCGGCCACCAGACGCTCGCTGACGAGCCCTCCATCT
Organism: Sander vitreus; assembly: GCF_031162955.1. Taxonomy (NCBI): domain Eukaryota; kingdom Metazoa; phylum Chordata; class Actinopteri; order Perciformes; family Percidae; genus Sander; species Sander vitreus. The sequence continues at coordinate 24,508,521 of NC_135866.1, forward strand.
GGGCCTGGCTCCAGACGGGGGCCCCGGGCTTCCTCCGGGCAGGGTCACTTCATCCCTTCCTCGATTTTTCATAGGATTTTTGAACCATTCTTTGTCTGGCCCCTCACCTGAGACCACATTGCCTTGGGAGACCCTACCAGGAGCACAAAGCTCCAGACAACACAGCCCTCAGGTTCATAGGGACACACAAAACTCTCCACCACAATAAGGTGATGGTTCCCGGAGAAGGTAAAAAAAAAAAAAATGAACGTGATAAAAAAAAATCGAAAAAAGTGAAGTATAGTATGTCAAAAATAGTCATAGTAAAGCATGTCGAAACAGGTCATAAAAAAGTCATAGTATAGTATGTCAAAGAAAGTCTGGAAGAACATGCAAACTCCACACAAAAAGTCTAAAAATAGCTAAATCATTTTCTAATAGCTGAAGGTTTTGTGAATAGTTTAAAGCTGGAATGACTGACTGGATTTTCTCCTTCCCAGCTCCATCTGGTAGCACTGAACACCCCGCTGAAAGGGGACATGCGTGGCATCCGGGGGGCAGACTTCCAGTGCTACCAGCAGGCCCGCTCCATGGGGCTAACAGCCACCTACAGGGCCTTCCTGTCCTCACACCTCCAGGACCTGTCAACCATCGTGAGGAAGGTGGATCGCAATGACATGCCCGTAGTGAACCTCAGGGTGAGGAGAAATTTACGTTTCACTATTGTGTTCACTGTTTTTCTCAGACATGATTCTTAGGCAATATGTTTTTCATTTCTTGGGGTTAAGGCATGTCACCCACTGTGTTCCTGCAGGTTCAAAGTTACACTGAGCAATCATAATAGATGATTTGTTTATTGTTGACATCAGTCATCCTCTCCTCCTCTACTCTTCTCTCCTCTCCTTTCCTCTCCTCTCCTTTATTTTTGGTCCAAAATATAGTAAGAAAAAAGAGACTCACATTTTATTTAACTTTCTGTCTGCGTCTGCAATGTTGGCCATCTAGCTAACACGCAGATACTGCTCAGGGTGCTGGAAGTGTATAGCAATGCCGGTTCTGGAACGACTGGTCAAGGCCCAATTGAGGGTGGAACATTGCTATTACCAGATGATGGACAATTTGCTGGATTTCAGTCATTTGTGGATGGAGAGTTGCCGGTTTATTTTTGAGCACATCTCTATTTGTTTGACAGGTTTTTTAGATTTTTGTGATTGTGATTCTTCTCTGAAAATGGTCCAATAAAGGGACTATGAAAACCAAACCAAACCAAACCTCTCCTCTCCTTCTTCTCTCAGGGTGAAGTGTTGTTCAGTAGTTGGATGTCCATCTTCTCTGGGAATGGAGGCACATTTGACCCCTCCACACCCATCTACTCCTTTGACGGACGCAACGTGATGATGGACCCAGCATGGTAAGTGTGTATGACTTTACCAATCATTGGCCTCCATGTGCGCCAGATGTAGGGGAAAAGAGACCAGCCAATGTGTTGCATTAGCCTGACAAGCTAACAGTGTCAGCAATGGATGACATAAAGACAAAATATAGCTTCAGATTTTGGGTTTTGATCTCAAATCGGGTAATACCATTTTGGTTCAGAATGCCTGAATAACACAGGCATGGAACAGGATAAGTTTTAGACCTTGGCAGAATTCTAAACACCTACAGTATGGGCAAATTACAATTTCCATTGACCTGACCTGCATGTCTTTAGACCTTGGGAAGAGCACTGGGAGACACACAGACACAGGGAGGAATATGCAAACTCCACACAGAGAGGCTTTTCTTGCTGTGAAGTAACAGTGTTAACCACTGAGGAAACCGGAAGCTAGCCTGGCTCCGCCCTCCTATGTACTTCTGCTCAATTTTAACTTTCCTTCAGTACTACGTCTGGGTTTGCGGTATATTCGTGGGTTTTCTCCGGTCAAATCTTTACCGGTCCAATCAGCGAACAGAGGGAGTGGCTGAGAACAATGACGTTGAGGTCGTGCGCTAGTTTGAGTTGTAGTTCCATAATGGCGGCGGAGAAACATGCGAGCGAAGCCATTCGGTCAGTTGTGGCAACGCTGCCGAATATCCAGAAGTTAAAGCCCGAGCTAGAACAATCTTTGCTGAGTTTTGTTGCTGGCCATGATGTTGTGGCCCTCCTCCCCACGGGGTTCGGGAAAAGTTTGATTTTCCAGCTCGCTCCGTTAGTGGTGAAGGAGTTAGCTAAGGCTAACGCTAGTGATGCTAAACCGACGTCACGACCAAACGTTAGCGATTGGTTATGGCAGATCCAGAGTGGCTCTGGGCAGATCCAATAGTTTTAAACTTCAACAGTACCCACCTTAAAGGAAGTTAACACTTGTCAATGGAGAGAGGCCAGACTCTCTGTACAAATGAAATGTACCAGAGTCTGGTAGGACCAGGCTAACAGGAAGCAACTTCATCACTTAAAGTGTCTCTTTTTTATTTTTTTAATCTACCTAGCTCTCATTCTGATTTAGCACAGTGGCAGCCCATAACCTTACTCACTACGTCTCTCCCCCTCTTCCCCCAGGCCAGAGAAGCTGGTATGGCACGGCTCCAATACGGTGGGCATCCGTGTGACCACTAACTACTGCGAGGCGTGGAGGACGGCTGACGTGGCGGTGACGGGCCAAGCTGCGCTGCTGCAGACAGGACGACTGTTGGGACAACACACCCGCTCCTGCTCCAACCACTACATAGTGCTGTGTATAGAGAACACATATGTGGGGAACACGCATCAAAAGAGGCCCTGAGGAGACTGAGGAAACACGCACACTCGCTCACATTAACACACATGCAGGCGTGCTGAAAGTGCAAGAGTAGAACATGTGACACAGTGCACGTACATTTTCATTCGAATGGGAAACACATGCAGGCACATACACACATTATGATGACATATCACTGCATAGAACTTACTTTCAAGTACACAGACAAAAGGCACTTTTGTTTATACATGCAGATAAAATACACACACGTTATACACACGTTATGCTCCAGTGTAGGCATGCGCCTACACTCGAGCACAGAACAGTGAACACATGCAACGTGCACACACATGTGAGTTCCTTTCACTTTGTTTAGTTTCATCTTTAGCACCAATGTGTAATCCAACACTTTATCATGTTGCCATGCATCCGTCCTAGTCAAATTTCTTATTATTTATATTCACTATGAATATGTAACAGCACAGACATGTACAGTATGTGTTGTTGAAGTGAGAGATGACTCTGGATATCAGGGACTGACACAAGCTGATCTGATCATTCCCCTTAACTGCAAATCTGTTCTACTTTACATTTTTGCTGATCATTTTCAAATGTATGTCATAGTCTTAAATTTTCTTTCTTAATATTTTTCCTACAGTTCGATGCAGCCATTGGTTTCCATCCATTTCCCCACAGTATCAAGTCTGCATTATAGTTATTTTCAGTGTAATGTTACTGTTGCATGGTGATGCAGTTTAGATGTGGATTGTTTTTTTTAAGGCCAGACCCTACAGGCAAAAACATTTATTTTTCATGCCCTGGTCAATTTTAAAGTTATTGGGCTATTTTTCTGAATATTTTTTTCAGAAGGGTGTATAGGTCGTTTTCTCAAAAACAAATTCTCATGTTTATATCACATTTTATTTAAAAAAAATATGGCAAACATGTATTTTTGTGAGTGATAAAAAGAGAGGGAATATTCCCTCTGTAAAACCCTTTGACTCTAATATGTCAACAAAATGAAACAAGAATTTTGAACCTGGCTTTGCCCAATGTTTAGATTTCTGTTCTGGAATTATGGATTTATGCAAATTAGCGCATATTTCATTATATAATGCCTAATTTGCATAATTATTTAAACATAACATTTAAAAAAACTTGTAATACAAAAACAATCTTGTCTTCATGTAAGTAATCAACTCGGGTAGTTTCATGATACCTATTAGTCCAAATGTGAACCCTATTCATTACCTCAGAACAACAACAAATTCTGACAAAAGTAAAGCAGACTTGATGTTCACTGTGATGAAACAAATCAGCCAAATTATTTTAATGGAGGGAAAGAGATACAAACTGTCTGTTTAGAACAGTAAAACATACATTAAAATGTCTTAAACAAACAGCAAAATGGTTAGCTTGGATGTGAAATATACAGGAGGATTTTTGATTAGTAGTAAATGGGACTATGGAAGTTTGAGTAAATATGGCCCATTTACAAATTTCAACCTCATTTCCGAACACAGTGTTGTAGTTTGGCCCTAAGTATTGTGTATCAAAGCTAGCTGTTGTATTTAGACAGCTGAACAGACGTACAGTTATCAGGCTATGCAGGAAAATACGATAATCAGGTGTGTGTGTGTGTGTGTGTGTGTGTGTGTGTGTGTGTCATTTAGGATGGTGATTTCTAGGCAAGGGATGAGGCTGGAAACATTTTATATTTCTGATATTGTCAACAAACCTAGTGAAAAGACCAAAAACAGCTGGTCACTGTAGTTTTTAGCAAACACCAATTAAACAGGAGGAAATAGAGTTTCTGTTTGGGACTATTTTCAGTGGTGGATTAATAAACATTTGGTGCATCAGCAGAACGACGTATGTGTGATTGAGTCAAAATGAACTACAGTGTGTGTTCATGGTAATGAAGGAACATGTCACCCAGAGCAACAGTGTGGCTCATTGATGTGTTTTTAATAGTTTTTGGCCAACAATGAAGCTCAATGGCACAGAGGAAAAAGATATAACAGGCTATATACACACACACACACACACACACACATAATAATTATAATAATAATAATAAGAAGAAGAATAGTTATTAGCTGGATCAGTTCATTGTTGGTTTTGGTCTTTAAATGGGATTTGTTAACAAACAGGAAAATATGGAAAGTATGAGCACAATGTGAACCATTTGGAATACATACTGTACACACGTAATGAGATCTTTCTTTTGTCAGATGTTTTATTTGAGTGACCCTTTAATGTCTGACATCAGTGTCCATGTCTTACTGTCATATTTTAGATGTAAATAGACTGTAGGTAAATGACTTCCTCATAGCAAAGTCAACCAATCACAGCATCACTCATATTTCCTCCAACTGCCTGGAGTTAACCAAAAACAATTGACCACTAAAGTCTAATCTCTAACTGTTGAAGCTACAGATATTAAACATATATTAAAGAGAGTCATGCAATGCTAAACATTTTTTTTTTTTTTTTTAAATGAACCAACCCATGTTAACCAAGAACCTTAGGCTACAAATTCAGGAGAGTACACTGATAATATCAAAGGCTTAATTCGTAATCGTAGTATGGCGCCCCCTGCTGAAAACTTGTTGACTCGCCAGCTTTGTTTACATTATGTTGTATCAGTTTAATACATCATTAATTGGCATCCCATAATCCAATATTAAGTCCAAATCAGGACAATTTCTTTCCAGTTTTCTGCTGAACTTTAGTCCTGTTGCTTCATAAATGATATGAACTAGTTTCAACATTAACATCAGTGCTTTACTGTTAGTATTAGAGTTCAAAAATCAATGTGTGATTTGTATTAATTTATACAGTAGCAGGGCATAGTGTGAACATCTAGCCAGTTCATTTTCAAATTTGGATGAAGTTGGAACATGTGTGTATATATATGTGTTGTTGTTGTCAAAATGTTTTTGTTTTTTTTACTCTGTAGAGGTAGATTTTGTATGATGCACACTAAATGATTTAAGATTTTTCTCTCACCAAACGTTTGAGATGTAGTTCCAGATGATTACAGGCGTGCCTGGATGATGAAATGTTTTGATTTTCAAAGAAGTGGTAGTTTTCCTGATGTCTGATTATACTTAGTTTAAACAAAACTTGAGCTTCTGAGGAAAGATTAACGTTTGTACTGACTGACTGGTGCTCACTGAATAAATGTCTTTTTTTTTTTATGTGGTGAATCCTTCAGTGCCCTTCACTGTCTACCAAAACCTGTAAATATTATTCTCAGGTTTTGCTTTTCATTTTCGGTTTAAAATTACACGTTGATATCTACCAGACACATATGAAAACACTCTTAAAGGACCAGTGTGTAGGATTTAATGGCATCTACTGTTGAGGATGCAGATAGCAACTATGATGGCGTTTCTCCATTACATGGTACCTGCTCGACTCGACTCGCCTCTACTCGCCTCACTGTGCGTCTGTTTTCCATTGCAGATTTTAGTACCGCCTCAGCGTGGCTGGTCGTCATAGCGAAGCCGCAGTAAACTGCCGTGACCTAACGCGACACACACAAACAGAACGTTGAAGGTGTGTTGTTGTTGCCACAGCCAGAACACACATTTAGTTTCAAATGAAGCTGGAAGCAGCAAAGAAAACACAGCTGGCTAAACTATTTAAAAATGGCAGGTTTGTTCAGGACACCCCCCCTCTGTCGCTTTCACGTCACCTTTTGGTATCGACTCAGCTCGCTTGGAACCTCGACTGAGGTGGTACTAAAAAAAGTACCTGTTAGCAGGTACTAGGTACCATGTAATGGAAAAGCGCCATTACTAAATAACCCTTTCCAAGCGGGCAGTAGAATCTATGGTAGCCTTCAGGCAACGTTAAAACTAGGGGTGTGCAAAAAAAAAAAAAAAACATCAATTCACATTCGAATTGTGATTCAACCTCTACCGATTCAAAATCAATTTTTATTTTTTTTTTTATTCTGTCTACTGCAATCACATGGGAAAAGTAACTACATTTACATACTGTGAATTGTTTTTTGTTGTTTTTTTTAAAAAGCGAGAATCGTTTTTGAATCAAATCTTGAGCCTGAAAATCGATATTGAATCGGCACTCCTAGTTAAAACGTGGGGTCGTGAGCTTGTACAAACAACCTATGGGGTAGTTTTTTGGAGGGGAATAAATCCCCCCAAAATACTAAAACAAATGAAATGAACTAAAAAATAATTAAAGAACTGATGGTGAGCACAGTTTTTGATGCCAAAAAGAAGCAACCATGTTGTAACAAAAGATTTACTTTATTAAATGGATATGTACAGCACATTCCTGGATCAAAATAGCAAATCATTTTCTCTTTATATTGAGAATTCTCTAGTTTTTTTTCCTTCAAGAAAAAGATTAAAGAAAAAAATACCCAGATATACAACAGGTGTGCTTCAATTTCCAAAATGTTTTAAAAACTCCCCTTATTGCACCAGAGCCTTATAGACTTGAGTCCCAGGGTTGGCATAAGGATATCAGCCTTGAAACAGCAATCACATCACAAACACACTGTACGCTTGTGTCCCTCAAAACAAGGACAAAGTAAAGACACTTTACACTAGTAAGAAGCTGCAGCTGCTTCCATCACTGTAGCTCCACCACAAACATTATTCAAACAATAATTTGCTTAGAAAAGACCCAAAGACTGTCTATAAAAAGGGTATCCATAAAATCCATAGCTTTAAAAGGAAAAAAAGATCTTTAAAATGGAAAGATGTTATGTGTGTGTGTGTGTGTGTGTGTGTGTGTGTGTGTGTGTGTGTGTGCTTGTGTGAAAAGGTCCAGATGTGCACAGAGGTGAACAAGAAAGCCCAGAATTTAAGTTTGCCGAACAGCTTTAGAAAACTACCTACCAACACCTGGAGGAACGTTCCAAAAAGCATCATATAGAGACTAAGTACACTGAATTTAGCGGGCACGTAATGTAGATATAAATGTTTTAAATATATTAGTACTCATCACGGAACACTGTTACAATGCTCTTTGGCTGCATTTACACAGATACAAACATTGGTATTTTTTCAACCCTGATGGGACTGCATGTCATCACTGTACATCAATGCTTACTTTTTTTTCTTTGCACTTAAGACAGTTGATTAAGTTGTAAAGGAAGCTAATCAATTATCAGCCGTGTGTGGTTGTCCAATCCTACGCCACACACACCTCTCAACTATAATATCACAAGTGTCATATTAAAATGAAAACTTTGGACGAAAAGAAACTCTGTGTGACATCAGTCGCGCATCGTCAGACAATCCGTGAGATCCTAATTGTTGGCTTGTACTTCAATTTAAGATGTCAAAAGTACATACTACTATAAACTGTGTGAGCTTCCATATTCACAAGAAAAACATGTCTAATCTAAGCAGTTTCAAAAAAATACATTAGTGGAAGCAAGAACATTGTTTTTGTTGCACCTGTGTAGAATCAGCCATGATCTCCTGCCCCTGTACAATTAAAAACTGAAAGATTGACTTTGTGTCAGGTTGCTTTTGGAAACTGGAACAATAAAAATTAGGACTTTCTCACATGGTCCAGTTTATAAAATTGAAATGGACAAATATATATATATATATATATATATATATATATATATATATATATATATATATATATATATATATATATATATATATAAAAAAGCTTCTGGCAATTTGAACACTAAGTGGAATTTGACTGGGTTATATGCTGGTGTAAAACTGCTCTGCAGTGGCAATATCATCACATGTAGTGTGTACGTTTGTTATACCAATAATGTTTCATAACTCTGCATTGATTGCGGGCAGTGTGCATCGATCATGTTTTGACTTTGGCGGTGTCGTTAACAAACCATAAAAAAAAATATATAAAAATGCAGCGAGGTGTCAAAAAGTCCGAAGGAAAGAAAAGGCTGTCAAACTTGATGGGAAATGATCACAAAACAAACGGAAACATTAAAACAGATATCAATCACTGTTGGCCTGATTAACACCACTGATCCAAACCTGACAGAGCGGATGTATTTTGATACAAATGGATGTAATGCTTCAGAAACTGTGATCAGTATGTACAAGCAAAGCCATGATAGAAGGCCAATTGTTTATGCATAATTAATACACTAACACCAACCTAAAGAACAAAAACACGGCCAACACAGCATCACTTGCGGTCAAACTAGTTTTCTAAAAGACGTACATGTAAATAACTTAGTATGTCCTGAAGTATTCAGGAGGAAAAGCAGGAAGTAGTTGCTGCTGCAGTGCAAATCTGAGGCTAAAGTATAAAGAGTACATGTCCCTGAGAACCAAAATCTATTGATTGAAGAGGGTTTCCAAAACGCCAAGCATTATCTGCACTGTGTGACCAGGAGTGTGTTCTCAGTCTGCGAAGACAATAGCAGCTCCTCAAGTCAGTGAAAACTCTCCGGCCTCTCAGCTGTAAGCATCCAAAGCAGCATCTTAAAGAGGTGTAGATGGACGGTGCTAAGACTGACACGAGGAGCTGTAGGAGGTAAAAAAAATAAAAAATAACATTGATTTCTAATTCTATGGGCTGTAAGAATGCTCAGACAGAAAACTTTGTAAAATAAAAAATTAAGTTAAGGTTTTAGTTCCTGTTCTTTTTGTTTTCCTCTAAGCTAATTATTTGGTTTCAACGTGCTGGTATGTCTTTTTTTTTTTTTTTTTGCCACTTGGATTCTCTCTAAAATGCATATTTAATGAAGACGATGCACTTTTAAAATGGCAGTTTCCCTTCACTGGATCTTCTTTACTACTATGCATATGTAACCCGACCAAGCTCATCAACAACCATAGGAAATAATTATTTTTCTTTCTAAGAAACAAAGACTTTAATCAATCAATTATGTTAAGTAGAAGGATTGATCTACGAAATCAACCTCTTTTAGACCCAAAGAAGAAGGGGAAAAAAAGAGCCATGGCCGCATCCCAGATGCCTCTTACTCAATTACACACTGTAGGCTCACACTGGCCACACACAAGCATAAGAAGGCAAAATCTCAGAGGGGACGCAAAACTACAATAGCCAGGTTACACTCACATAACTCTGATCTCACGAGAAGAGACAATGGAATTCTGTGTTGTTGTGTTTGGAGTAAAAGTGGGCATTATTTAGTTTGCTCAAGTGCAAAGAGTGAAAAGAAACTTTCACGTTGATGAGGTTTTGATCAGAGATGCTGAGTCAGGCTTTAAAACAGCAGCTTAAAAACACCAAACACACCTCTCTCTCCTCACACAGAGCCAAACACACACACAACAGCTCATCACTCAGAGACTTTGGCTGCCTCAAAGTTGACAGCCAGCTTTCTGTGCTTCCTCTTGCCGGAGGAGCCAGGGGTGTGGCCCGTGGCTGGGACGTTTTGTCGAGGGGGTGTGTGCGGGACTGCATTCGTCGTGGCAACGCCGTCTACTTGACCAGGACTGGACGAGGAGGGGTTGATGTTGGCGGCATATTGGTGCGGCTGGTCGACTTTACCGCCCTGGGGTCCACCCTGAGCCAGAGATTGGCTGTGCTGGTTGTGGGCTTTCTGTGATTCGTTTCTGGTCACAATGTGGGCGGCGCTGTAAAACTCCCGAGTGTCCTGGTTCTTCTTGTTGGCCGAGACTCGTTTCTTAGTCACCTGTTAAGGTCAGAGGACAAGCAGAAAGCTAGGTTACCATGATTGTAGCATTACTTTATCAGCATTAAAAAAAACAAAAAAAAAAACAGAAGGAACACGACACAAAATAGAAATACAGCAAAATCTGAGTGCTCAGTTCGTATATAAGTCTACCTGTAATGGAATAAATTGGTTGTGTGAGCCGATGGGCACTGTTGTGGCAGGCTGGGAGCGGGCGGCACCAGGGAAGGTTCCTGCTGCTCCGTAGAACGGCTGGTTTTGATGGTGGGGAGGAGGCAGCGGCATTCCCCACAGAGGGGCAGGGCCGAAACCCTGGTGAGGCAACAGCAAACCACCTGGAGAAGAAGAGCAAACTCATGGATTCATAGGGCTCTTCATTTCAACAAAGTCTCAAATGACAAAAAAAGACATTACAATTAGAGAACAGACAAATAAAGTGAGACGCTGATTGAAACGTTGCACAAATTGTAGACACATTTCCAAAATGTATTTTGTTGTGATATACGCTTATGACTTTTGGCAATGCCGAAAACAATGGCCAATGAATTGTAGATAAGAAGAATCATGCTGACAATAATCTTGCAGGTTCACAGAAAGCTCCCTACCATCTACCACACACTGTCCATCTAAAATGTAAGGAGAGAAGACTGACCTTGCTGACTGAAGACAGGGCCCATGGCTCCTAAGGGTGGGGGTCGTATCTGCCCCACTCCTGGGTATAGAGGGGGTGGGAGGGGGAAGCCAGATCCCACTGAGTTCTACAGATGAGCAAGAGACATGGAAGCTTTAATTGTAGATCTGTACAATAATACCTACTTATGCACTCACACTCCCTTACAGATTGGACAGCCAAGTAATCAGTTTACCAGCTGCTTTAAGAAAACCAGGTTTTAGCGATAGCTAAATGTTTGTCAACCTGTTTAACTGTTAATATGTCTTGCTTTCCTTCCTCGGGGTACCAGCCAGAGGACTACAGTTAATTTAAAAAAAATAATAAAAACAGGGTTGTGGCAAAAAAGTTGAACATGGCTCAACTTTCTTAAACTTTTAGAAGAACTGTGGAAAGTTGCCACGGTGGCCACTCAAATACATGCAAGTGCACATTTCAGGTCGATAACTTTGTAACGTGCACAGTGTATCTACCATTTACCTCGCGATCCTTGCGAGGAAAGATAAAACAATTGCTGGCATAATATCTTTCCGGATTTTAATCTGAGTTGTGTCTGGTAGGTATTAAAAAAACTGATTTTTCTGATAGAATTCAACCTCATGGATCAGTAACTCGAGGGGGACTTCCCGAATCCTGAAACAGCACGCCACCTACAACCCCAGCGTTGTTTTAACACAGGGCTGGTCTGGATGCCCACTAAGTCAGGGACTAGGGGTGCAAGATATATCGACTCAATATCGTTATCGCGATATCACGTTGCGCGATATTATACCGAAAGTCTCGCGATAATTACGCAATATTTTGTTTGCGTTGCATCCCGCCCGACATGTACCCAAAGAGTATAGAAGCAACAAGAGGCAAAACTCAATAGAACGTTGTGCTATAGAAATAGTTGTAGTGATATAGAAATAGACGGAGACAACAAAACGAAGCGAAAGAAAAGAAAGGACCTAAAGAGAGAGCGAAGGGAGCGAGTGGAGCAAAAAGAACACAAAAGTAAGAAAATGAGTGTTGCTCTGGGAGACGACGAGATAATAGAGATTGAAAGGAAACTTTAGTGGCCAAAAGTAATGCCTCCTCAGTAGCTTGGAAATACTTTGGCTTTAACCCAACAGATGTTGCATTGCATTGTTTTTTATACTGTAGTGTATATACAGCTAGTACAACATGTCCTGTTTTATAGACATGCCCTTTGTTATTTTATACTGTCCAACCAGTAAAACATGTCCTGTTCTGTAGACACGTTGTCCCAGTCCAATATGACCGTCAGTTGAAATAAACTTTGTGTTGTAAGAAAACTTGTTTTATTTGTTATAAATCTATTTTGATGCGTTTTCCCATAACTTTGGTAATTTTACATACGTTTAAAAATATCGAAATTAATATCGATATCGCAATATTCATTATTGATCACATTTTTTCAATATCGTGCACCACTATCAGGGACTGGTGTAATCATCATTTTCTGATTTCAAAACACATCATTGATATTTTTAATGCCTTTTGGACGCTCTCCAAAAAAAAAAAAAAAAAAAGAATCTTCACATTTTTGACACCAACTGATTGAGATAAAAATATCTCACAGGAGGAACAAATAGTGCGAATGATTTCAGACTTCCATAGATCAAAATGTGATGGCTTCCACAGCCCAATAACCATTGCAAGCACACATTCTCACACTTTCTCACAAACACACTAATTTGTGTGTGTTGTACCAGTCTTTGGAGGGCAAAGAAGGCAGCTTTTTCCTTGGCATCATTTTCTGATTGGCACTGGGGACCGTGAACCATCAACCCATTGGACAGCTTCACCTGACACACTACTGTGCGACCCTGTGGAGACAGAAGACAACTTACACATACGCTCACACAAGGCACGCACGTACGCACGCACGCACAACCATCTAGCATATATCTACACCATGCAGGTAAATAAATGTATGCGTGTTGCAAACATACATTGCACTGTGTTACCTGTCTGTTGCCTATGTAGCTGAAATCGGGTGGTGCCATTCCTAACCCCACACAGACACACGTCAGCTCTGACACCTTACTGGTCAGCCCAGCGTTGGAGAGGTTAGCAGAAACGGCCAATGCGGGAGAAGCCATTGCAGCTGCATCACCGTGGGGGGCGTTCATATTTGCTGCTGGAAAGAGAGAAAATGGGATGAAAGGGGAAAAAAACAAACATAAAAAGCATGGTTTAAGTTGTTTACAGACGGGTGGGTATGTAAATCTGGATGCAGTACATTTGCTTGTGGTGTAGTACGTACCTAGTTTCTTGGATGATCGTCTCCTGTTCTGCTGCTGGCCACCGGTGCTATCTGCCTCCTGAGAAGAGGGACTTCCTGTTCCCGCACCGTCAATCTTCAGCATCTCCTTCAGCATCAGGGTTCCCTTCTGCAAAAACAGACAGGAAACAAACCCAGTTCATTTTAAAATCAGGATAGAATAGAAAGAGAACACATAGCCACAGATTGTTGAAGAGGCCTGAACAAAGTCATTAAAGTTGGATTTAAATCACACACATTGGTCAGCCAATTAGTCTGTTCACTGAACATTCTGAACGTTTGTACTATTATCGTTTTCATATCAAAAGCTACAGCTGACATGATAGCAGTGTGTTACCCAGCCGCAATGACTTTGCAAAATCACAACAAGGAAATCTTGACTGCTGTCTGGATCATTTCCTCACTCTCTGCTCGCTTTTGTTTGTAAATTGTAAAACACATAAGCTTGGCTGAAGATGATTTTGTGGAGGATCATCACTGTCAAATATTCATTCCAGAATTGTAACACATTAAGTGCCAGTTTATTTTCATAATGTCAGTGTTGTTTTAAAAAAGTAATTATTTTACTTTTAGTCTACTTATTAGACTGTCATCTTAAGCTATCTTTATCTGTGATACTCACCATGGCGAAGGACTGCGGAGACAACGGGCCATCTGACTGGCTGGCGGGTGCTTGTGGAGGAGCTGGAGGGGGCGGGGTCTGCTGGTTACCCGTGGAGATCTTGAGACCGGCTATCAGGTCCTCAAACTCAGTCGTAGCCTAAGTCAGAGAAATATGTGGAGAGACAGACGCGTGGAAGTGTGGGGACATTTGTTTACACATGCACTGTGGACATATTTAAAAAACGATTCTGACCATTGTGGTTAAAAACAAGCCACTGGGTGACATTGCCTAGACCCTTGCACTGTCCCTTACAACTCGGAGAGGCACATAAAGTGATCGGCTAGGAAAAAGGAGATTGAAAGTGTGTGTGTGTGTGTGTGTGTGTGTGTGTGTGTGTGTGTGTGTGTGTGTGTGTGTGTACCTTATTGGCTGTGTTCTGTGGGGGGAAAAGGGAGTTGACATCTTCATTTTTCTTCAACAGTCTGATGCCACCAACTGGGGCCTGAAAAGTATGCACAAACCATCAATATTCTAGCCACATATTCACACACATGAATATCACATATCACTTATACATTAAAGCAAAGGTCTGCATCCAAAAACACACCAGTACAGCTTACTGTACACACAAACACACATAAATATACATAAACAATTTATCACTCTAGTCCAACAGCATTCTTTATATATTATTATTGCTGTAACACACATTTATATATTCTCCCACACATGCAGTTCAGGTTAATAAACTGCTTAAATCTGAGTTATGTGTGAGATTGTCAGCCTCATCCTGCTCTCCAGCTTATGACCTGTCAGTTTTGTGAGCCAGCAGGTGTGTACTTACAGCTTCATTAGAGTGCTGGTTCTTCTGCTGTTGGAAAAGTCCTTCCTAGAGTTGGAAACACACACCGTTTTGCTTTGAGTGGGTTCTAAAACTAACACTAAATGGAAGAAGTTCCATACATTTTAAATCCCATAGAGACATTTTCAAATCATACCAGAAATGCTTTTTATGATTTGTATTGCCTTTCATCAGCACAACTGTGCATGTGTAACTGCTACACAAGACCATATTATGGGGGTTTGAACCCTAGACTGTATAAAAGACGGACAGAGTCTCCGTGATGTCGCTCACAGGTTTCTGAAGAGCCAAAATGAAGCTCAAAGTGGGGGTCTCCCAGTTGCTCCGGCCTTTGCCATCTTGGCAGTGCCTGACGTCGACTAATCTAAAAATTCGGCAAAGAGGTGGAGCATGGATGGAGCTGAGCCAGGCTGAATGAAGCTGACAGTCTATGGTTGCACAATGCTCTTAATTATGCAGAAATGTAAGCCCGTTTAAAGTTAAAATAACTTGACATGTGTATAACAAGTTCTGGAGAGGGCCAGCACCATATTGGTCTTTTCTCACTATTAAAGGTGCCGTAAGTAGGACTGTGAAGATCCAGGACTCAGCCACAAAATATGAACATCGACAACTTCTCAGTCCCTCCCCCCTTTCCGTTAAAGCCCAAAACGGTCTCCTAAGCCCCTCCCCCCACAAGGGAGAATGAATGTGTCTGCATGTGCATGAGCAGTGATTGACATGCAGTTAGACACCCCCCCGGCCCTGATTGGTGCATCTGAACAGGGAGCTGTGGATTTGTGCAAATCGCACTACAGGCTGTAGGTGGTGCCAGAGGAGCCAGATTTTTTTTTTTTTAATTACTTGCTTCATGTAGTTCTACTGGAACATAGGGTCAGTTTCAGCAAATATGACAGAAAGTTAGTTTTCTAAGTCTTACCTACTGCACCTTTAATATTTTAAAAAGCCCTCAAACACACACTTTCACACACAGACGTACATTGTGCCAGTGAGCAGGAGGGTTGAGAGGAGGACCAGAATTCTGCAGAGACTGCCACACATTACTGTACTCCTGGAGAAGAACAGAGACAACATTAGAAAATGCATATTTGTAAGGTCACATATTTAAAAGGGTCTATAGAAGTGAGAAGGGTTTACACATACAGGTGACTCTGCGCTTACCTTGGACTGTTGTTTCTGGATAGGACCCTTAGAGGGAGAGTTCCTGTTGCCCTGGGAGGCTGCCTTCCCCATACCATGTTTATTGTTATGCTACAGGGGTGGAGCGGTGGAATGGAGAAAGAAAGAGAGAAAAAGTTTGTGGGAAAGGGAAGAAAAAATGGTTGGGTGAGCCTTCCGAGGCCTAGTCCACACAAACATGTTTTTTTTTTGCCTTCGTTCGTTCTAAAATAAAAACGATCCACACTTGCACAGTCTAGAAAAATCTCACAACACAATTGAAGCACTGTCAAAAGCATGCTAAACCAATAGGCGGCGATATAACCACAGTAGCGGAAGAGAAGAAGATGATGTTGGCCAATCAGAAACCTGAAAAAAAAAAGCTGTTACCGGAAGACTACCCACCAACTAGAAGTCTGACGATAAACATACTTACCGTTTATTAAAAGTTCAATCAAGAAAACCCTTACCTGTGTGGGTATAAAGGGTGAACGTGGAGAGTGGTTCAGGCCGGACAACTGGCGATGTGAGTTGAAGTTTGCGGCTGTGGCGGGCTGAGGTTTGACGATGGCGGTGAGTTTGTGCGAGGTTTGATCCACTCGCGTTCCGTGGGTGAAGTTAATGAGAGCGCAGGGAGGGAGGCGGTAACAACGAGGTGAAGTACACCTGAGGACAAAAGGAGGCATGACTAGTTTGAAATCATTCGGGTTTGGAGTGGAAGGCTTTTAATTCTATACTATTCTATCTAGTAGTTAGTGCAGATTTACTGAGTGTGATTACCTGATAGAGAGACCTCCAGCAAATTCTTCATCAAAAAGCACTTCATAGAGAACCTCTGCCTCACGATCCGCTGAAGACAGACACAATATAAACTGTGAGAAGTATATGTTACATTTATATTTTCATTGACATGCATCATACCCTTACAAAAGGTGCTGGAGCTTTGGTAGAATTTTAAACAATATGGAGAAATCAGGATGAAAGAAAGGTGTCCTCACCTCCTTTAATGCCGATGACGGTTCCTCTGAGTCCCAGTGGGACGGTGAAGCCCTCCCTGGTGTTGATGACTCTGTCAAACAGGCGATACTCTGAATCCGGGTCCGGAATCACTCCCTGCTGCTGCTCCAAGGGCTACACACAAACACAGGCATTCATATTACATGTTCAATACTTTGTAAACACGTACAGTATATAGGGCTCGACTATTTCCACTATATCCATTCGTTATTAATCTGCCAATTATCTTTTCAATTGATTTATTGTTTGGTCAATAATATGTCAAAATGATGCCCTTCACAATTTCCTAAAGCTCAAAGTAACATCTTCAAATGAATTGTTTATTTCCAACCAACAGTCCAGAACCAAAAGACATCCCATTTAGGATCACAATAGACAAAAAAGAAGACGCAAAATGTACTCACCCTGAAGAGGAGATGAGGCTTGACTGTCACACGGACTTTCTTGGTGCTCTTCTTCACCTAAGAGAAGGGTGGTGGGAGTGACACAGCGATAGAGAGACAGTGAGTTCACACAGAGAGAACTTCTTATTAGAGACGAGCCGATACCAGTAGGTTGGTCAAACACACACAGCACGGCTGCTTTAACTCGCCGACCGCTTCATTCATAAAACAAGGAAGTACTTTTGGAATATTTTTTTAAAAGAGAGATAAAGAAAGAGAGACTAGGCACATGTCGGTGCTTTGAATGAGAGAAACAAAACCTTATTTTCTGATGGTTTCCCACGCGCTTACACGCACAACAATCGGCTGAAGGAACCTTCTAACCCAGTTCCTTTAAAATAGTTCTGGGGACTTAAAAATACCCTAGAACCTGTGTCGTAAAGCACCTATAGTAAGTGGAGGGAGTATCCTGTAGTTTGAGACTGTGTATGTCAGTCACCTTGGCTTTCTCTACTGCTTCCTCGATCCGCTCCACGATGGCAGAGTCCAGCACCTGTAGGTCACATGAAGTCCTGCCGATGGAGCTTACCGGGTGACTTTTCAACCATGAGGTGATTTCAGCAACCCTCTCCGCCCTGTAGGGTGGGGGGGGGGTATCAGTATCAGATATCACCAATAAATACACCATCAATTCAATTAATTCAGAACTGTGATTGCTGAAAAAAAAAGTTCAATAGGAGGTAGATCCAGAGGAAATGCTCTGGAGCTTATTTAGGCTGAGATTTTTACCCATTCTGGTCCTCTTCAGGCCAAATGTCATCTTCATAGAAAACATCATCATGACCGTTTCTTGACACTGAGTTGAACACCTCAGAAAATCTAGAAAAGCATAAAAAAAAATATATTTTAAATGTTAAAATACTGCAACATTTAACAAATTATTTTATTCAAACATACACTATTTTAGACTGTATGAAGTTAAAAACAAGAATTCAACACATTTCAATGCAACCAAACTGTCCATGCTGCTATCGCACTCCAACAATTGAAGAATTTAGGACTCACCTGACGGAAGATGAATAAATGTTCTCACAGTTTTTATTCATTTTTTTACCTGTCCAGGTATTCGGCCAGTAGTTCCTCCACAGCAGCAGAGTAGAGCCACTCCTTTTCAGTTCTCTTGGTGTATCCAGGAACCTCCTCATTCTTCTTGTTGAACTTGAGGTTCAGGCCGACGTTAGCTTTTTGCTCTCCACAGGGACTGCAAACCATGCAGAAGAAAACATTGGTGACGAGAAAGACAGTAGGAAAAATGAAGTTCTGATCAGTGAAACAAACTAAACCTTTTAATACAAAGGAAATGCAGAACAGCCATGCCAATAATAGACACATTAACCATTTAAAAAATAAATAAAATAAGCACACAAGGTTTCTGCCTGGGAGAGTGAAGGTAGCAATCTCCAATGGTCCTCTAAGATTTAATTCACTACTGATTTACACAGGCCATGAGCAAGTGCAAATTCTTAACATTTTATATAGTTAAAAAAAAAAAAGATCTAAATGTCAGAAAAGCAAGTAAACAAATATGGTGATGGCGCAGTGGGTATGACACATGCCTTTGTGGATGATCCGGGTTCAATTCCCACATCAACCAATGTGTATGAGCAAGACACTTAACCCCTAGTTGCTCCAGATAGCAACTGTAAGTTGCTTTGGATAAAAGCGTTAGCTAAATGACATTTAATGTAAATCTTAGTTTTAACCACTCACTTCCTCTTAGAGCCTCTACCAATGAAGATGCTTCCTGAGAAGCGGGAGACAAGGTAGCTGGTGATGCCGAGACGAGATGCCAGGACGTACCCGGGGCTGTACTTCACACAGTACTTCTACAAAATACAAAGACGTGCAGGCATACAGTACATACGTGAGGCTCAAACAGGTGTGCATGGAAAATATTCTCAGGATCAACACCATTTCTCACTTAAACGACTTCACAAGTCTGTGTGTGTCTCTTACATGCTGGTTCTGGATTAAGGGCTCCAGCTGTGGTTCATGCGGCACACTGAAGACCACTCGTACCCGGCCGTCTTTAATGACATCGCTGGAGTCTTGCACCTGTTATGCAAGTAATAAAAGAGACGGTGATTCTCATTTCAATAAGCAAACGAGCCGACGTGTTGCTTTCCAAAAATGATACACAATAAGCAAGAACACTTGCTAGATAAAAAAACATTATGATCAGAGGAGTTTTTAAAACAACACATTGCAATCAAGTTAATATAGGAGAGAGAGTACAGAAGAAAAAAAATCATTTTCTTGTTTATAGATTACTTTAGCTTTCTGGTATTAATTATAGAATTTTGTTTATCATACCCATTCATTATTGAATACTACTAATTGAAGTTCACTTCAGTATTACACTATTTTAGGATGCTATCCTGATGTCCAACCAGGATAGCAAGAAAAATGTGGGTCAGTGTAATTATGAAATTATTTATTAAGCGGGAAGAGGACAACTCATTTTCATAAAAATGTCTATTTAGAGCCAACCATCCATCCATGACAGTTTTAGATCAAAATAAATCTTAATTTGCCTTTTAAAAGTAAAAAAACAATTTTTTGACTGTCCATTATTTCCACAATGATGTGATCCTCTGACTGAAGCGGAAAAGAGATCACGTACCTCGCCCATGGCACCGTAGTAAGGGTTCCCCACCATGAAGACAGTGGTTGCTGGAGGAAAGAGCTCATCTAAGCTCTTAAAGCAGGTCAGACACGAGTAAAAGGCCTTGATGTCCTGAGAAGACGAAGGGAAACGGGGAATATGGGTGTGTTAGTGAGTGGGTGACATAGGTGGTGAAAGAGTCTTCAGCGTTATCAGTTAACTAGATGTCAATGTGAATGTGCATCTGTATCAGTGATGATAATATACAATTAAAACATCTTACCAATATAAAGTTTGAAATAAAATACTTCATTCTACTCTGTCTGTATAATAAACAAAGTATCATGTGCTTGGGCATGGAGTATGTGTGCCACATTTCACAAAACACTGCTTACGTCATTAACAGACACATATACTTGTCATTTGTAAGGTTTATTTGAAAGTTTAGATGGATTGAGCCCGTCTGCACTCCTCAGCTCGGGCTGTTTTATCTGCCGCCTCGCTGCCCTGCTGGAAAACACCACATCTTAGCACAAAATCTAGGACTGACTAGTACTGCAACTAAGTGTGTATCAGTATGTCCTTGAGTGAATAAACCTCATGGAACCAAAAGGACTTTAACAAGGAGTACAATCTGTCACTAACCGTAACCAAGGTATTTTTTGTTTTAAGCATTTCTTTTATAAATATAAGGTGCCCCGAGCACCAGTCAAGCTACCAGTCCACACTCTGTACTTTGGTCCGTACGGGACGTGAACCGGCGACCAGACTGAACTTCTGCCACCGCACTCCATTCATGGAGCATAATTGGTCACAGGTTTCCATGAAACGTTTATCTGTGTATTCCTTTCTTGTTTGTGTATGCATGTACCTTAACCACAGTCTGGTAGGCGAAAGGCAGGACCTGCTTGGCCCACTGTTTCTCAAGTTCCACCACCCCGTTGGCTTTGGGGACGTACTTCCTTCCCGTCAGCAACTGGCCGTACAAAACCACCGATGTCTCATTCACCATGATGCCTTTCCTCTTCAAGAAACTGCGAGAAAAAGAAATTGTCATTCATCGTCTGTATTTATCAATTATGTTGTTGTTGGGTTTAATACATTACCAAGAAACTTAAAACCTTCTAGTGTGCAATTACAATGGCTTTAAAAGGTATCTTAGCCACTAAGACATGAGAAAGGCAGCAATATGTTTAAACAACATTACTATGAAAATGTTTTACAACAGCTGTGTTTCTCTATGAATTCAGAAAACAGTAAGAGTAAAAGGTATATTGTTTTGTTGTTCATTGTGCCTTACTGTTCAGTGAGTCCCTGGACATCCTTCACCCAGTCCTTCTGCTCCTTGTCAGACAGACAGGTGACTTTGGTGGGGGGAGGAGTGGAGGGCCTGTCATACACTCTTTGGACACCTGGTGGTTCCTCTAGACAAAACCTGCGAAACAGAGTGAAAGATTTCACTTGTAATAGCTGACTCACCTAGCCTAGAAATCTAGACGCACACCCTAGCGGCAGCAAATATCATTTGCAGCCAGGGTCAGTCTAGCAACTCTCCGTTGGCTTGCTAGCTGGAAAAACCAAATTCTGGTCAGGCCAATCACATCGTGTACAGAGTCAGTGGGCGGGCTTAACATAACGACAGCAGAGTTGCGACGGTTCCGCGTGAATTCCCTGCTACTTGAAAACAAAAAAGATGGCTGCTTCTGGCGAACGGCGGTCTTTCGAATCGGCTTTGGCCGCGACTCTGGAAGACTTGGAGTTAAGCACTGAAGTCATTCTTAAAAAAGGAAGATGTGTTCGGCGTTTTGCCGACCAAAAGTTTAATCTATCAACTAGCGTTGCTCTTGGTGGTTGTAGCGCTATCCTATTACGTGCAGAGGGAATTTGCTCACCGATACAAAAATGTACATTTGTGCTAGCTTAAAGGCATAACATGTAACCGTATTGAACTACAGCTCGTGCGGCTGTAGTTCCAATGAGACAACCTGTAGGGGGACCGAAGAGGGAAAAGTTACATAGTATGCCTTTAAGCCAAACAGACATGCATGTTACCACTAATTGGTGATCGTGGATGAGGTTTCACCATCTGATATGTTAAAGCCACTTTGTGTAGAATTTGGCACCCCCCGGCGGTAGAATCTAAAAGGCTCTCTTTTTCAGCATCCACAGAGTTATCATGGGGGAGCGTCTTTTCCATCAACAATCTTTTCAGTTCTTATTGACTGAAAAATCTAATAACATAAAACCACAGACATTCTAATAAAATGGCAATAACATTTTACATTGATTTTTAATACATAGGTTGAATCTTTCCAGATTGAGAAAACCAAGTGATAATCAAAAAATGATTGGTCTGATAGTAATTCTTACTTGACATCGCCATCTGACACTGCAATGATGCGAGCTTCCTCTAGATGCGGCCAGTTGACGAACACCGGCTTCCCCAGTACTTGTGCAGCAACATCATCACATCCCTAACGAGGCAGAGGAAAACAGACAAGGAAGAGGGACACAGTAAATGTGATACACGCAGTGTGCAACAGAGAGAAGGAGAAGTAGACAAGAACACACCAGAGCTAACTCTGTTTTTGTTTTGTTTTTAAATAGTATTTCATCGTATCGATGAGAAGTCAAAGCAGTTGTAGAATTCTGTTTAATTGATGCAGACATTTAATTCAAAATTCAATAACTAGTAAGAAGTACTACATTATTTAAAAGAAGAAATTCTGCTCACAATTTGAGTGTGTGTGTTGATGAGGCGCCCAGCTCCTGTCTCTATGTTTTCCTACATAATACAGCTGCACATGGCAGACTTAAGTAGGTTGTTATAAGAACTAGTAAAATGTATCTTTTTCAGGGATCCTGTGACTTTTCTTGAGCCCCATCTAGAGGAAGCTTGCATCATTGCAGTGTCAGATGGAGACGGAGAGTAAAGATTTGTCTTGCAGCAATAATGATGTAATCAATTGACGCTATTAATAATCATTCAAAAATATTTTGAGTGATTACGATATCCAATTAAGCTATTTGATATACTTTTTTTCATAACGATAATAGACATTTTTATTAAGACACATTTTGAGAAACTCTAATTAATTAAGTCTGCTTTAAATATCTTCAGCAGGTTTATTTTTTATTTTTTAAATGAGATCAGTAAAATGAAAGGAAAGCTCACTGCCTCTGCGTCCTGGCTCGGGAGAATCTCCAGCATCATGTTCTCCCCTCTGCTGCTCTGCTGGAACACAACCACCCCACTCTTCTTCTTAAAGAACTAGAAGTGAGTGAGCCCATCAACAGGAGAGAAAGAGCCAGAGATAAGACAAAGAATGACTGACGATTTTTTATTATTCTACTTCAAAGTAGTGTACAATAAATAAACCCAAGCTATTACTGAGATACTCCATCAGACCCTGTGTTGGGGCTTAGAGCCTTTAAATGTAACCCAGCCATGCAACTAGGGTTGGGCATCGTTTGGATTTTAACGATTCTGATTCCAATTCTTCCTTTCGATTCCGGTTCTTATCGATTCTTGATTCCGATTCTTTGAGGGGTGGAGTTGAAACGGGTCACATGCTTATTTCACAAATAAGAGGCAAAGTTTTATTTTGATTCAGTGGTGGTTTGCAGTTTAACAGGGCTTTTTCAACGCAAAATAAAGCCACACTGGAGCACTGCTTACTGTGCTCCATGGCTGCAACGCAAGAAGCGCCTGGCCGCTACGGAAACCAAAACTTGCGCATGTTAAATTTGGAACCCATGATCAGATTTGAAACCAAACCCTCCAAACGATTCCAATAAAGAAACGATTCCACTGGAATCGTAATTTTTGAAATGATTCCAAGTAGGAATCGGTTCTCGATGCCCAATTCTACATGCAACACGAATATACTGTATATGCACACGCCCACACACCTTGTGTTTGATGTGTTGCAGTGTGGGGAAGCCACAGAAGTACAGAGATGAGCGGTCGAGGCGTCTGCTGACGTGGTCCAATTGTACATGCCAGGCATCCATAGGGATGTCTGCTTTCCTGTAACAAACAAACACAATACAGTCCACCTGCAGTGAACATCAGGCTGAATGTGCACTAAGTGGGTATACTGGCTGAGTTGGTTTTCTTTGGTTGCGTTTGTGTGTGAAAGCATGCACAAATAAAGCTATTCCCTGAACCTGCAATGTGACAGTAAAACCATGACCAATTCCATGCAGCAAAAATTCAAAACAATCCCTCGTCTAGCAAACATGATGAAGTGATATTATGGTATTCAGGATCATTTGAGAAAGACTACTTAAATTCATGTAAGTGTGTACCTACCTGACATGGCAGTGGACGATGTCGGGGAACAGCTGAGGCAGGGGGGAGTTGTACATGAAGTCTTTTTCAGAGTCATATGAGTAGACTGCACACTCTGTGTGACGATTCCTGGCCTTCTCTTCTTTGGTCATCTTGAGATTATAGGGCTCCATGGCTGCTAGTAAGCACCTCTGTTCAATAAACACACGTTTGAGTATGGCTGTTTTAACATAACTGTGGAAGGATTTTTTCCTCTGTCTGTGTGTGTGTGTGTGTGTGTGTGTGTGTGTGTGTGTGTGTGTGTGTGTGTGTGTGTACCTCATCTATGAAAGGAATAAGAACCACAGCCTCCCATTCCTGCTGCTTGCCATTGAGGTCCGTTTTAAAGTCAACAGGGTAGTACTCAATAATGGGTGAATTTTCACTGGTCATCAGGTGCTGAAACATCAAAAACAATAAATTATCATCTTCATCATTTCACGTTTGGATGTTGCATAAACCCCAATATTTGCTCCTTTTTAAATATTGTTCCACATGCAGACACATTTGCGATACTTGTAAGTGAAATCCCCAAAAAGTACCCTGTAACTCTCAGGCAGCAGCTCCTTGCTGGCAGCAGGCAGGACTGCCAACAGTTGCTGGAAGGGCATGAAGGGTTTCTCCAGGTCAAAGGTCAACTTTAACTCTGATATGTTCCTGATGTCAGACAGGAAGGGAGCGTAGTGGTAGGGGTAGTACCTAGAGAGGCATACACACATTATTTAAAGAAGGATTTAAAAATAGAACAAACTGAAGAGAGCAGATGGACGGAAGGGGAAAACAGTGCTCTTATTATTGTCCTCAACTTAAAATCAATGTTTGTTTTTTTTACATAACTAAATGCTTCAATGACTCATTACGTTCTATTTTTTTCCCCGATTTGTTTTTTGACTCAAAGGATAAATGATCCGATACTCTCTCACTTACAAACAGGAGAATGTTTTACATTATCTGAATTCCCCCAGAGTGTTGGAATGAAAAGGATCAAAGAGTGGAGAGTAAGACATATTAAGATGAAGTTCTCACCAGCTCCAGGACTGAACGCCATGGTAGTAGTAGTGGAGAATCCACTGTATACCTTCCACATAACACTTGGCCTGCTTGGCTAGAAAGTCACTGCAAATGAGAGAATAAAGACAGATTTTAGGGTCACTTGCAAATTACAAGTTGATGTATGGGCATCAACTACTGTAAAGCGCTACAGAATGTTTACAGACACATATGTTTGACCTTACATGTCCAATCATTTCTCATGTACTCTTTTTCTGGCCTGCTCAAGGTGAGGAAACTTTAAAAAAAAGCACCTGCCAAGAAGGATTTTACCAATATTAAAAACTGAAATCTTTAATATAACGGTGTCACACCACCAATTTGAAATGCTTTCTGGTGTATAAAATCAGGTATTGTGTGAACCATTTTGTCCCTTGTTGTCTTTGTCTTACCATTTAATATTGTTGCAAATGGACTGGCTTACTGTGAGACTCTCAGTAGAGACCACCAGAACCAAATGTATTAAATAGCTTGTCATCAACTTAATGGCCAGTGTAGTGGGTGACAACGTTTGGACATGCAGGTACCCTTAAAGGGGTGATAGAATGCAAAACTGATTTTACCTTGTCATAGTTGAATAACGACAGTTTGGTGGGTAAATAGGACATACATAGAAGCTCAGAATCCCATTCATACCCCTTTACTATGCAAATCTCACATTTTGAAACTGCCACTGAAAACGGGCGAATCTGAACAAAGCTAAAAGTTGACGTAAGCATCTCAACTCCTAGTCTTTGTCACGCCCCAACATTAGCATAGGCTACACCACTGACCTGAGGTCAGCTTAGTCTTCTGAATCTGGCTAGGTCATGCAGAGCTCCAGAGGTCCGCTATTTAATTACTAAATTCACTTCTGAGACTTTTTTTAATGCGAGAAATCAACTATGTAGAGGTCAAATATGGGCTGTTTTACGAAAATTGATGGCTAATTGCAAATTTTGTCCGACTGTGTGTCGCAGTTCAGCAGGAGCTCAGCAGGCTACGTGACAGCGTCCGGTGCTGCCTCGCCGCCCGGCGTGTCCTACTTCATAGACTCCGGCTCGCTGTGAGCTAGCTGGAAGCCCGCGGCGCTCCATACCCGCGCAAAGTCACCGTTTATGGGTTACTGGAGTACAAAATGCCGAGGCCCTGATGGAGCTCCAGGGCCTGCAGCTAGCCGCGATCTTTACCCATAGGATTGAAGGGACAGTAGCAGCTAACGAAATCCCTAATGTTCACAAAAATGCATTAAATTGAAATCGGACACCATTGTTAGCTTTATAAACCTTGGGGTATACGTTATATAAGTGGCGTGACGAAATTCAAACTGTAAATATACTTCGCGGAGCCCCGTCGTCCAGTAACCGAGAAATGGTGACTTTCACTGTGTATGGAGGTTGCCATTTTCTCGTCAGACTGTGTGGAGCTCCTAAAGTCCGACACGTCTTACCAAATTTGCAATTAGCCATACATTTTCATAAAACGGCCCATATTTGAGCTTTATATAGTTGATTTCTCACATTAAAAAAATCTCAGAAGTGAATTTAATAACGAAATAGCAGACAAACAATGTATAACTTTGCAGTGTCTCCAATGGATGTGTATGTGGTTCGCTCAAACCAATCAGCGTGCAGCTCATCTAAATATTCATGAGCATACCGTATTTGGAAGAAAAGCTCTTGTTCCAAATAGAGCCATATTCACAGGGTAGTTAAGGACCCATAAAATAGCATTCGGTCAATTTTCAGCCCAACCAATGTTACATACCCTATTAGGAGACCTTCAGGAACAGTGTGAAATACCCTATATAATCATTCTATCACCCCTTTAAGCTGGTGTTGTGATACGAGAATTAATTTATAGACTTTTCCTGCATAGTCTTATGCTTTTTTGTTTGTCCATAATCTGCGAGCCCTAGATATCATTTTGATATCTCCTGCAGTAAGTCTTGTTCTTCTATGCACTGTATGTCTGTGTGTATGCGTCTATACACTCACTCAGACACCACATCTACGCCCATCTTGGTCATATAGTAGGTGCGCTTGTATTGTCTGAACTCAGTTTCAAACATATCGTCCTCCTCTTCCTCATCGTCGCCTACTCCTCCTTTTCCTTCTCCAATCACTCTTTCTGGTGAGGTAGAATCCTGCACACACAAGTTATTACTTACAAGGATATATGACTGAAACTGTACAAAACAATGACTGAATGAATTGTTGGGGTTAATTTCTGTTATTGCATACCTGTGTGTGTGTGTGTGTGTGTGTGTGTGTGTGTGTGTGTGTGTGTGTGTGTGAGACATAACAGCAGACCTCATTCTTGTTGGTTTCTTTGCTGGCAGCCTCCCTTTCTGCTGCCAATCCGGCCGCCTCATTCAGATACTTGTTTCCAACTTTACTCTCAAACCACTTCAAGTCCACAAAGATCTCACTGAAATGTTCCCGGTCGAACTTGAGGAAAGAAAGGAGGGAGGGGGGGGAGAGAGAGAACAGATTTAA
The DNA here is from genome assembly GCF_031162955.1 of Sander vitreus. Lineage (NCBI taxonomy): Eukaryota > Metazoa > Chordata > Actinopteri > Perciformes > Percidae > Sander > Sander vitreus. Next base: position 24,536,368 of record NC_135866.1, read on the forward strand.
ACAATAATTTACGGTAGTTTCTTGAATATATGCCATCATGTAATAGTTCATTAAGAAACCCACTTCATTTAATTGTACACTAACTTTGTGACAAACCTCTCTGCAGACTCAACTACTACAGTGGGGGTTTTTTTTTCAGTATCCGTTGCACATGCACTAACACCTGCTCTTTAAGGCCCCATATTGTAAAAAGTGAGATTTCCGTCTTTATTACAAGCCGCCAGGACTTCCGTGCGGTTGTGATTTCACAACTATACTATATAAGAGTAGAAAGTGGGACCTTTAACATTTTGAAAGACTATCAATACTTTAAACATTCCAAGTTGGTTAGTACTAAGTATCATAATAAGCAGTGAATCAGTGTTGTCTCACCTCAGCAAGCTTCTCAATGTATTTCTCAAAGTTTCTGAGATTTAGATGGCCGTTCTCATTCAGATAACCTGAGTCAGAAAACAGAATTCAGTTTTTATGTGTATGATATACACTGTAGAAGCAATAAACATATGTCTATGTTATAAAGTCTGACATGTACAAGCAATTTGACCAGCACAAACAACACTTGAAACTAACTACTCACTTCTGAAATATATCAAGACCATGAGAAACTCAGCATCTTGCTTTACACGCAACCATTTTAACGCTCATTTAAAATAAGTACTATGTTGTTTGAGTGTGTGTGTCACTCACCCCCCATGGTGGGCAGAGCACTGATGTACGTCTTGTACAGCAACGGCAGAGCATCATGACTGATGTGAAGATTAGGAAGGTGAGGGATGAAATCGTTTCCCACTAGGAAACCCATTAGAATCCAGTCGTCTATTATTCGCTCCAAGTCATAATCAGAACCAATCTGATTCTGTAAAAACACCATAAACATAATCAGAATACAGAGTAGATTTAATACAGTAAAGGGGAGTATATTAAAGACGGACAAGCTTCTGTTAAAACCTTCCATGGCACGGAAATCATGTATTTGTTTCCATAATTAGCCTGGGATTTTTGATGATTATACTAACTAGTACGGTGCCCGTTGAAAATGTGCCCGTTTGGAACGGGCCGATTGCTTGGCCTGTGGTATTGCTGCTTGTAGAATTCTTCAAAACCAAATTGTACCCCAAAATTACTTACAGAAGGACACCAAACCACTTAATATGCAACTCTACTGTATACCCTACTACTGACTTACCTGACAGAGAACGTTGCAGATTCAGAATGTAATCACTATGAAAATGTGGAGTAATTGGACATTAGCCTCATGGAGTCATGGCAGTGAGCTACCCACCCGGCCCGTTATGAGAGCGACGGTAATGTTATTAGTGTCGTCAGTTAGCAGTAGACTTAATTAACCCGACCCATGGTGAATCTGATAAAAACTGCTGTGTCTGCCCAGTTCAGCGCTGACATTTTCTCGCATTACACAGCGCTGTTAAGGAATTATCTCAGAGATTCCGTTACGTTCTGCCTCGGTTTAGAAGTGGTGAATGTAGGCTACAGCTCACAGCAACTTAATACTATATCGTGTTGGCAAATGGCTTTTTATTGAGTTTCCTCTTAGCGAAATAATAGACACTGAAAAGCGTAGGGCCTTTTTTTTCGCCAAACCTTTATTCCACACAACAGTCGCAATGTTCCTTTCAGCTATCCGCTCGTGCTCCAGGAACGTGAAGAAAAGTTAGTTTGGTATATCCAGCAATCATGTAGCTAACGTTGGAAGCAGGAAAAGAGTCAAAGGCGGTAACAACACCCCCCAAAAATTCCATGACTTTTCCAAAACCTTCTGGGTCTTTTTATGTTTCCAAAACCTTTCCAGGCCTGGAATTAAAAAAAAATAAATTCCATAACTTTTCCAGGTTTTTTCAAAATGTATGAACTCTGACATATATACAGATTCGTATCGCTTTATTAGATAGATAGCGTAAAAGTGTGTATGTGTCTCTCTCTCTCTCTCACCCTGAGCCCAGAGAACTCATAGTCTATGTACTCCCTCATCAGAGACAAGTGAAGCAAGTGAAAAGTAGTCTCCTCTGGAGCCGATATCCTAGAAGAAAAGAAAACAGAAAAGCAAAGGGATCAGAGAAGAAAAGGAAACTGGTAGATCAGAGTATGACCGAACAGACGTGTAAATAAAACTGTGGAAAACCAAATTAAATAAAACTATTCAAAAAGAAGAGAAGGAAGAGAACCTTTTCTGGTTTTTCTTTCCTCCAAAGCGGACCTCTTCTCTGAGCAGGGAGAAATTTGGCTCATGGCTGGTCAAACCCAACATGATCTACAACACAGAGAGCAGGACAGTGTGAGCATCCAAAGAGGATGGGAGCACTAATGTACATCCTGATCTCAGGGAAAAACAAACCCTACCAGGTCAGCATCCAGGCCATATAGGCAGTGTCGGGTGTTTGGGTCGTGACTCGGCTTGGAGTTCTCAGAGCGAATAAACTCCATGATCTTGTGTTCTCCCTCCCCTGGAGTCTGTGATGAAGAGGAATGCAAACTTAGTACAAGCGATATTGAAGCTTTAACAGATTATTATTATTTTTTTTTTTAAAACAGCTGTTTACACACCTCATGGCCAGACAGATAGACGTTGACATTCTGCCATAGCTTGTCGGTGGAGAGCTTGTTGTGGACAAAATACTTGAGCTGCTCCTGGAGTCTTGCCATGAAGTCAGTGCCTGGAAGAAGACTAAAGGTTAAAAAAGGAGTTGCTGCCAACTTAACAGACACATTTACATCGGATATATTAGGATTGTATACATGTCTTGGCTGGTGTGGAAACTGTCAATCAAACTGTGGTATGGACTGGACCAAGACAGCCTGAAAAGAAGGGTCTCGGTTAGCGATGCACCGATCAAACTTTTTCCTCTACTGATACGGATTCCGTAAGTCAAGTCATGATATGTGCCGATTTAGAATACCGATCCGATACCAGTGATCTTTCTCAAAATGTCTAATCTATGTGTGTATGTATGTATGTATATATATATATATATATATATCTCACTGCGTAAAACTCATTTGTATGTAAGATAACAAAATGGCATGGATTGTAGTGTGGCTGCTACATTCCAGTCACTGTTAAATGAGGAACTGTACAAATACAAGGGGTAGGACACAAGCATAACACAACCCTGATTTTCCTCTGGGGGAAATCCCTGCACTAAGGTGGTAACCCGCATGCAGTATGTTACCAAGGGTTAAGGAAGGATCTTGTATAAATGTATATGCTGCTTATACATGTCAGTTAAGTCTCAGTCTCTTTCTTGACAATTCACAATCAGCAGACAGATTCAGTTGTAGTTTAGCTTTCAAATCCATGCTAAAAATCACGTATCTACTAGTATGAAATCATACCCTGGAAATCCAGAGTTCTCGTGAGAGCACAATTTCAATTTGCTCAGCGAGTCACTCTGGCATTCAGTAATGATGCTCATTACCTATGCCCTTGTAGCCGTGCTGCACCAATCACATTGCTGTATCTGATATAGGCGGGCCAGAGGTGAGCTAAACAGATGACGACAGTTTAATCTACCAGTTAGCTCCGCTGGTAGCTAAGCGTATGGGGCTCTGGATACATCACCCCGTGTATTGTTGCGATTGGTCGTAGTGTTATCCAATTGCGTGCAGTGAGATTTTCAATGCTTGGTGCCGCCCCTCGAGTTGGGCCATTTTCATTGCTCAGTACCAGACCCTTAATCTTTCGGATTTGGGTCTGGATTTCAAGGCTAATGAAATCCTGTGGTTGGTTGCTTTCACACCACGAGTAATGCTCACCAAATGCCACAGGGAAGTGGACGGAGACTGCGTAAAAAGGTGGGTCTCGGTCCGGTTGTTTAGTCAGCACCAGAGTTTGATTGACAGCTTTCGCACCATCCAAAACAAACTGAACCAAACAGGCAAATGCACCAGAGTTCATACGAACCATACGAAACAGGTTAGGTATGCAAGCACCCTCAGAATACAAGAGTGCAAACTGCAAAGCTTGAGTTAAGCAGAACTCTGACACTTGTTTGGACTGACTGATGTGCTACTGGACCAACAAGTTGTCCCACATCGAACCAGCAAAGTCACGTTTGTGGTAACCTGGTAATGACTTGCTGAAGTGTCAAACAGATGGAGAAGAAAGTCATGGTGATTCCAAAATAATTTAGAAATTCAACGTGATCACTTTTCTCGATTTGGAAATGTTTGCCGATTAATGTAGGTTAGGAAAAAAAATGATTTCCCTTTCCTGAAATGAACAGGTATCTTTACATGTTCTGCCAAAACGTGTGATGTTCATTTTGTGTAAAGCTTGAGAGCATTCCTACCAGGAGTAATACAGTTGGAGTCGAAGCGAGCCTCTGTGGGAAGCACCTCTCCTTTTTCCAGAGCTTTTTTTATCTTGTCCTCTGCTTCTTTGGCGGACCTAGACACACAGATATCCACACGCAGATATAAAAGAGAGCCGGGCAAACTCACAGTCTCAAGCTGTCTGGTTTCTTCAGTGTTTACCAAAGCAAATGTTGAATTTTAGTTCTAGTTTGTTTGGGGCTCATTCTGCCTTATTAGGCAGCACCACAAACATAACCGCTAAACCACAGAAGTATACCAGACACTGTATAAATAAATACATTTGCAAATATAGTGGTCATCTTGATTAGATAACCAAAATGTGAAAATGAGAATGTGCCAATTTTGACGGTTGAGATTTAACATCATGGTGCAGACATATTCATAACATTCCAGCATAACAACATAACAGAAAAGGTCCAAGGCACTCTTCTTGCAAATATTTTAGCAAGAAGAGTGCCTTGGACCTGTTTTCTCTTTTGAATGTTTGTGTTCCCCTCCCAAAGAGCACCTTGATGATTTGTTTTAACTTCTGAGCCCTCCAGACTTCTTTTTTTTCCTCTTAAATTCCATTTCTTCATTCGGTCATCGCTAAAAAAGGTCCTGCAACAACCTAAATTTTACAATCATGTTATGTTTAATAATCAATGTTCAATTGTCTTTGAGATTAAGAGGAGAAGCTTCGGTGTGCGGGCTACAAGTTTATATATTTTACCATGGGGTAAAAATATTTCCATAAAGTTGAATGAGAACAATAATAAGACCACATTGGTAATCTTATGGTTATAACAGTAAGCTGTGTTCACCCTTTCATAATAAAGCCAGACAAACAAACCAACATTAACTTCAGGTCATGGAGCAAGGTGAGATGATCCGAGCTGACCCAGTTTGGAGGATGTCACCCAATACCCAAACAGAAATAGGAGTTTCTCCCGGTTTCATTTATCCTAAATCCATGTCTACCTGAATCTCCGTCCTCGCTGCTGGTTCATCTTTGCCCTTGGTGCCACGCCATCCACCGCCATGAAGAAGACCTTGCGAGGCTTGATGATCCTGAAGAGCACCTCCAGGTAATGGAAGATGTCAGCAAAAATCTTTTCCTCGGAAATGCGAAAGTGGACATCCTCGTCGTTCGGGTGGGAACACTGATGGATAATCCCATTCATGTCCAGATAGAGATTGTCAAACTCTGGAATCTGAAGAGAGAGATAGAACAAAGACACAAATGCAATGACCTTTAATACATTGTCAAAACGTATTTCTGTGAAGTGACCAATTTGTAAAAGCTGTTGATATTCCTTGACTGCCTGGAACACATCTCTCAGCAACAAAGATAGTGCAGCTCTTTTTGTTTTAACATACAGTGGTGTGTCTGCAAGGGGGGTTTCCTTCACATTTTGAAGGAGCCATAAGTGAAATAGTCAACTCATGTCAGTCACCAAAAGCATTCTAGTGGGCTCCTCCAGCCTGATACAGACAAAGATCCAATAAACTCTCTCCCATGACATTCACATCCAATTTGAAATCTAAGTTAAGTAATAGAGGGGCAAAATGCAATTCATGTTTATTAAACTGTTACTGTTGAGTGACACCAAGTATCAGAGAAGGGAATAACACATATTTTCCATATCCATTGTCATCCAATTTAAACCTGATGGCATAAAATGTCATTTTTGAATGTCTTCACGCACATATCAAAGCTGTCTTACGCAATAAGAGTGACACTGAGCAACGTCCAGCTGATATAACTGCTGCTCAAGCACTGAAATACTATCTGCCCTACTACACGGGGAACTGGGTCACTAAAGTCAACTCCAGTGCCGCTGAAGTAGCCTAAATAGCTAGCTAAGTAATGTAAGGTTAACTCATCAACTGCAGGCTGACCACATCACTTTTACATTTTAAACAACTCCACAGACATTGTAAAGCACAGTGGCTGTAAACTAGCGTTAGCTGACAGCAATATCTAGCTGCAGCCTCTTTAACGTTCCATCTCTTGTTAGCGTAAAGTTGGTTAGCTGCCTGTGAGGGGGTTTATTGTTGTTCAGAATGTTCTAGCCCAACAAAAACCTAAACTACCCGGTGGTATAATATGTGACGTTGCTAAGTTATATTCACGTTGACTGGTTAAACGTTAAAATGTGTAAGGTTTCACGTAACGTTAGAAGATAGCAAAAAAAAAAAAGCGAGTTAACGTTAGTGTTGTGATTTGGTAAATAACGTTACGTCATGTTGTGTGTATCGTTAAATAAATAATGGAGTCAGAAGTTAACAGCAATACATATGTCCTGTCGAAGAGCAAAACATTGGTAAGCTAACTTAGCTACGTGGAATAAAAGTTCCACGGCCCGCTTCTGTTGTAATTAGCTAGCTCGCTAAGCTAACGCTGCGGCTATGACATGTAACGATATTCATCCTTAACGTTAGTTTCCTACCTGATGTTCCTTGACAACTTCACTGAGACAAGGATAGCGCTCTGAAATCCATCGGTAAAATTTCGGTACTCCCATCTTCACCACGAAAGTCTCAACCTCTGGATGAAATTAGCAAACAGTCAAATATGAAAAAGATGTTTAGCTATGGTAACATGAGAACAACTAGCTAGCTAACGTTAGTTGCGCGTGGTCCTTCTGCTAAAACATTCCGCCGCTACTCTGAAAAAAACAGTCGTTCCATTGTTTTGTTTCCGCCTCTCCCTCCCTGTAGTTGTCCCTAGCTTATAATAATACATCCATGATGTAAACCCCCGCCAGAAAATAAATGAATATATGTCTGAAGATATTCATTAACATGAATCTAACATTTTAATAGCAGACATAAATTGGCGTATTTGTGGGGAAAAAATATATAATGTACACATTAAATATAAGCTTACTATGCCTACTACGGTAGCCATACAGTAAAGCTTAAGCCATTCATTTTCATCCATGCGGCCCAGTTTAATGACAGGATACAATCTGGGTGGGGAAAGTGAGAGAGCAGCGCTGGTCCCTCCCTCATTACCACCTGAGGTGCCCTTGAGCAAGGCCCTTAACCCCAACCGCTCCAGTGGAGCTGCTCAGTGGCCAGCAGATCAGACTGTGGTTGTACTGGGCAGCGTCCAGGTATGAATGTGGAACTGTGTGAATGTAACAGGTCGTCGTTGCAAAATGAGAATGTGTTCTCAATTGACTTACCTGGATAAATAAAGGTTAAATAAAAATAAATAAATAATGCAACTTAATTTTATAAAGAATATATGTAGTAGGGGGTCCCTACTCCATCTCTCTTTTAGCTAAGGGGTCATTGGCCTAAAAAACGTTAAAGACCCCTGGTTTAGTGAAAGAAATTAATATTGTTTATAGATGTTTAGCATTTCACAAAGGAAGTGTTAAATACATTGTCATAGTTTGTGAATCGGTTTCATACATTGTAACCAGTTATTAAACTGGGTAAACTGGTAATGTGTTTGGTGAGTTTGTTTGTGTCAAAGTCAGAGAGCCGTGTCTCTCTACAGTGAGAGGTTTTTGTACGGCGGCACACGTTCGGTGAAGGAACCAGACTGGAATTTGGAAGTAAGTCAAATGTTTAAAATGTTTATTATTTCAGGAGCCATTTTTTTTATTTATTTATTATTCTTTTATATTCAATAGTGTAGCAAAACAATTGTTGCCTTTCCATTTTCATGGATTCGTTTTTTTCAACAAATATTTTGCACTGAGAGACAAAGTTCACATTAGCAACAGAAATTCAAAAACTCATTGTAATGAAAGTAAAACATTCAACTAGAGATTACATCGTTATACCCAAGATTAATGGTAAAATTGCATCTTGAGGGCTTGTAGCTTTAATTCAATCTGACAAAGTCAGAGAGCCGTGTCTCTCTACAGTGAGAGGTTTTTGTACGGCGGCTCAGTGACTTTGTATCACTGTGGTACACGTTCGGTGAAGGAACCAGACTGGATGTCGGAAGTAAGTTTCTGCACAAAAATATTAAGTACAATATTTTGGAGTTGTATTTTGAATTCTGTCTTTTGGATGTTTTACAGCAGATGTTTTCAATTTGTTTTATTAATAACACAAACATGTTTTAGTATTTACATTTGTATTTCTCCTCCTTTACCATGGAGATGAACTCAGAGCAGCTATACTAAACATTCCTTTACACATTCCTGTCATACTAATACAACTGCCTGAGATCATAGGATACAACTGCAAACCTGTTTTACAAATGTTTCCAAAATGTGTTTAACCTCAATGCTAATTGTTTTTAAAGCAAATTAAGAGTCAATTAGCCAACTCAAATGCAATTGAACAGAGTGAAGATAACGATGGGTATTTGAAATTCTGCAAAATCTCTTCATTGTGTCATCTATTGTTTTTAACTTAGAAAATATTCAGGGTTTTTTTTTAACAGTGATTGAAATCCACATGAAGAACATTGGATTGACACGTTACTTTTCTGTATTTGTTTATGTCTCCACTAAATACTTTAAAGTAATAAACAGTTAAGGTTTAAATGATTTTGATGAGCACGTTTTAAAATCCGACCAGTTTGTGCCATTTTTTTTCCAGTGTAGTTTGATATATTTAAGGGCATTCTGGATGATGCTTCTCTCTGTGCTGATATGCATGAGAGGCTTCTTAAAGGGAAGTGAAACAATGTGTGAGTGAGAGACTGGTGGAGCAGAAAAACCATCGGACAGAAACTCCTTAAAGCAGAAAATCAACTCTCACACAGTAAAGGTGTGGTGGTTGATTGACAGCTGTGTGGTCCCTGTCCTCTAAGCTGAAAGTAGGGTTGACTATTACTGGTTTCGCAAAATATTTACACAATGAGATTATTCAATAAATAATCCTCAGTAATATGGGTATAATAGCCTAACTAGGTGGGTAAAGACAAATGCTAGAACAGCTAGAACAATCCCAGAAGTGGAAGGTCGTAGATATACTAAAATAGGTCATACAAGTTCAGTCAAGACAATGCTTTAAACGGCAAAAATATCTAATAAAATATGACCAAACGTGATACAATTGTTTCCAAATAATTTATTCAGTTATACAAATACAAAACACCTCTCACTCAAGTTATCATAAAATAGGTATGTCTGGCGGTGTTTACCAAATCCTCTCGATGCCAATGTTGTCCAGATGGATCACCCCTCCACAGAAGGCAGATGTTTAAACCGACAGTATGTGAAGAGTAATGCCATTGCTACTTTAAAAGAACTACAACTGATTCTGAGGTTCTCATTTCTCAACAAGCAACAAACAGCTCACATATCGTGAAAAAAAAAATCCAGTTTGATGTAGCATTGCAGATCAATGACTTAAGTTACATGAGAATTGCTGTAATCACAGACAAAACATGTCCAGTCTCATTTTGTTCCGACAGTAACAGAAACATCAGGAGTTAATCATTTCCATAATCCATTGGTCTTCCTTAACTTCTGTACACTACCCCACATTCTACACTCTTTAGCCAGAAAATAAACTGACGATACGCTTTGACAGAATGAAATTCAAGTCATATTTATTAAAACAGGTTTCTCCCAATCGGAAAAACCCCAAAAACTACACATAAAGGGGGAAAATAATGTGGTTGACAAACAATGAGGGGGAGGGGGGGTAAAAGCTCCATGTAAAGACATAATTTCATGTCATTTTGTCTTGTGCCTTGGCCATTAAAAAGGGAAAATGCATCACACTTTTTAGCGTTTGGCTGGATGTACCCTTGAGAGTGACAGCTTCATTAAAAAGGTACAAGTTTTGATCTGACCTAAAATCATAAAGAGGCGTTCTATTGTAGCACATATAACTTTACTGAAAAGAAACAAAATGCTTTCTGAAGTCTCTTGTTCCATGTGTGCCCCAAGCTAGGTCCTGGTTTTTGTTTTGCTGTAAAATGACAGCACATCTTCTCCTGCTATACTGATGTACTGGTCCAAAGTCTTTATGCTGTAGCTCATTAAAATACGACAGGTTCAGTTTATTTCAGCTCTCCCGGTGCTGTCGGGTATCCTAGTTCAGCAGGCAACCTGGGCTCTCCCTGAATCAGATTGATCCTCTACCAAACAAAGAGGCTGATGGTAGTTCTATCACACACTGAAGACATGGTGGCCCTTCAGACCAGCTCAAGGACCTGTGTAGGGAGAAAAAAAAGAAAAAAAAGAATTGTTTTGTCATCTGTAGCACACTGTCGCTGGAGACAATGAGTTAAAACAGTAAAAATGAACGCAGTCATTGCTTTGATAGGCAACAATAAAAGTGCCGCATGAGGTCCAATAATACAGACTGGAAAATCAGCTTTGCTCTGTTCCGTGACTACGTAGACTGGACATTAACCCCAAAACCACAGTCAAACTAAAATACATTATAATTGTTACAATACATTCTTTCACACTCATCCATTGTGGCATTTAGTCATGCACATGCAGTCTTTCACTGGGAATTCTGCTGCAACCCTGTACAACAAAAGGTGAATGGCTTTTTGTAGTGATGAAGCCTCCTGATGCTTCGTGAACCCTTTTCTTTATTTTCTGAGCCCACTAGATAGCGCTCTCTGTTCAACAAAGGGCTGAAACGACCCAAAATTGCCATTCCTTGAGGCTTTTTCCAAGAGCGCCATCTAGTGGGCTCAGAAAATAAGGAAAATGGTTCATGAAGCTTCATTTGGCCATCACTAGCTTTGTGTGTACTCCTAGTTTACATAGTGACTAGTGTCTATGTATGTTGACTACTAACAAATGTCAAAGGCATAACATTTGGATTACTGATGCGCCTTTTCAAACATGAAGACAGGAGTGCAAAAATGTCAAACATTCTTTTTTTCAAAACAGTTGTTAGTTTTCTGTTTACTGATTGATAGAGCTCCAACTATGCATGTCACCTTGGCAAAAGTCTGGCACCTGGTGCAGTAGTCCTATAGGTGTAAGCTATATGTTTTATGTAGAACCTTCAAAACACTAACCTTGATCGTTCCTTGGCTGTTTGCAGCAATCAGTACATTTGACTCCTGAGAAAAAAAATTAAAAAATATAAAGTATCATTTAATAAAACGCAGCATAGTGTACGTTACGTATGGATATTTTATCATCATGGTGTAATCTCCTTTCTAGTACAGCATTTGTGTGTAATAAGGTGAACTCACTCCATCTGGCATGGCTCTCCAGCAGACAGCGCTGACAAACTCATTGGTGTCATCTTCCTTCTTGTCTTTGTCCAGCACACTCTTAACAGTGTCAAACTTAAATGTTAACAGCGTCTTGGAAAGTCCTTTGTAGTATAGGTACAGGGAGTTGTTTTCACTGCCTACACACACACACACAGTTTTTATTTCGATTTTGAATTTAATAAAACATTTTTAGATTTTGGTTTTCTTGCAGTGGTGCCCCCGCACGACGGAGCAATTATCCATGAAATGCTGCATGACCGATTCATTTGCAACATGGTCAGTATAGGCTTTTTTTAAATTAACTCGATGCTTACCACAGGCAACATAGTCTCCATTGGAGGCCAGGCCTACAAAGTTCTTCTCGTTGATGTGACCCTTGAAGGAGCGCAGGCAGTGAGGCTTGTTGACGTTCCACAGCTTCAGCTGACTGTCTGTTGAACTGTCAAATAAAGGATTTAAATACAATAATGAGTCAAAAACTGTAGGGCATTTGTCACATGACTTGTTAAAACTGCATTTTACTAATCTGTGGTAGAGTATTACCAACTGTCAGCCTGTAAATCTTTGTGAAATGAGTAGAGAAAACAACTAAATGAGCTACAAGTCAGCATCTATTTTTGTCAACTACGTAAAGCACTTGCTACAGGGAAGCATACAGTATATAGTAGATGGTGTGTGTGTATTTTAAGAAGAAATATAAATTGGAAATAAAAAGATGTTATTCATGAAACTCTGATTTGTTGTAACAAAAATATAATTTCAGCACAGTACTGCTAAAAATAAAGCTAAACTGACTTACGCAGAAACTATTTCCTCTCCGTTGACAAACTTGGCGTAAGACACAGCCTTCCTGTGGCCTTTGAATACCATAATTGGCTGCTTAGTGTTGCGTAGATCATAATAGTGGACACAGTGATCTGCGAACAAAAACAAAAAGGCAGGCGTTCAGACGGGAGGGATGAGAGAAGAGGGGGGAAGGGCTGCAGCTAACTCTGTGTCAGTCATATCCAGTAACCACCAAGGCAGGCAGCCATTGTGAAATGATGGTGCAATGCCTTTGTTGACATTTGATAAAATGTGTGTTTCTTACAAGCTATGTGTTCTCCACCAGTTCTGTTTTTGAATGAACGGTACACTATGCCTGCTGGCTTTTATTCCAATGTCCTAGCTTTACTCCAGTAAACCAACAACTTCAGGGTCAAGGAGGGGTTTCCTTTTTTCAGGCTCAGTGGACTTGGACCTTAAGAGACACAGGGAATGGGGTAAATAAGCCAGGGCAATTCACCCCTGGATAACATAAGAGTTTGTATGCAGCTATGCCTGTCCTTGGTACTTGAAAGATTGTTTCTGTGTACAAAAGAACATTTCAAAAGAACATTTCAAATCCTTATTTCTCCCTTGGGGAGAGTAACAAATGAAGTTTTCAGAAGTTTGTGTGGACCACCAGAGTCTGTGAAACCACAAATGAAATGTTGTGGTCTACAAGGACGAACTGCAGTGGCGTGAAGTGTGCGCACACTGTCAAGAGTTCAACAATAACAACACATTTCTAAAAAGTAATTTTTAATAATAATAATTACATGCATCAATGATTTTATTCTCGACCAACTCACAGTCTCAATTCACAGGACAATGACAAGAGAAATCGGTCACTCACAGCCTAAAACCAATCCTGATCTCACCTGCACAGCCAAAGGCCAGATGATACCTTGAGGTCGGACTGAATTTCACACAGCAGACATTGGCCTTGGCCTCGATGCTGGCTACTGAGTTGTCAAGATTGGTTGACCATAACTTCACTGAAACACAAAAACAGACGTGAACTTTTCTCCATTAACTGGAAAGATAGAAGATGACTGTTTGAAAGCTTTGAGACAGAGCACTCTTCGGTTACCTTTAGCGTCATCAGAACCGGAGGCTAACAGCTTGGGGTCCATCAGATTAAAGTCAACACTCCAACACCTTTTTTCATGTTCCTGAAAAGAAAGCAGAGGAAACCTTGAACATGTGTCATAACAAACATTATTGATGAATTGCATAGTTTTAACTAAGCAATCTATTGAGTCAAATCTGTGATTTACCTGTATTGATAATCAAATAAAGAATGGAAACCACGTATTTACACTATGCTACAAACGGCAGCAGCCTGACGAGGTGCTGAGTGTCTATTCTGCGCTGAGCGTTTGACTTCTTTTTCTGGTCGCTGAAAGTTAAAAAAAAATGTTCCACTTTGGGTTAAAGCGCTGCACTCGTTACAGTCTTTTTACCCAGCCATCCAATCACAGTGGAGAAGGGGCAGGTCACATTCCACAAAGACCAACCATCACGTCCTACATGTACATGTGCTGAACAACAACGGAGGAGAAATGTATACTGCTGGACTGTCCTCTCTCTCCCTGCGTGTTTCAGCCTTCCCTTCGTCCAGAGCAAGTACTCTACCTTGTGCCGACTTTTACTCCGTATCATAGCAACCAGATGGAACCAAGCGTCTCAGCTGAAAAAATGCAGACCCTTCAAAGCGCTCTCAAGCGCTGCCAGCTGGGGGGAAAAAAAACACTTTGGTGGACACAGGCCTTAAGTATCATACCTGGTAGACTTTGGACCGCTGGCCGGTGAATCCATCCCACAGAATGACAGTACCCTCATAGTCGCTGCTGGCCAGGAGGTTTTTGTGATAGCTGCTCCAGCTGATACAGCTAAAACAAACAAGGTCGGGATCACTTTAAGATTCAAGCTCACAATTTGTCACGTTCGTAATATGTGCCTCATTCACTATTTGTTTTGACTCAGGCCTTGGTTTCTAGAACGATTTTGATTGTGTATGTTTTTACAAATCCGGAGCGTGAGTTTGATCTGTACAGGTCTGCACGACACTACAACTCACACCCTGGCAAAACAAAAATATGGAGACACTGTTTTTCCTTCTAAGTTCTATAAGTTTCTTCCATTTGATGAAACCAGTTTGTGGTGGTCAGCAGATGTTGCCCTCATGATCATCTTTGTTGAATGTGTGTTCAAACATTTTGGGTTAAAAAGGTGATCCGAAACACTCTCAACACGGCATTGTAGGATCTAAAAAGACGGCTGCACATTAACTCCCCCTACCTGATTTTGGAATTGCAGGTCATTTCATTGACAGGGTAGTGGATGTCCACTGCATCCTGGATCACTGTGCCATACTCAAACACCTTGATCTTTTTGGTCACACCGGCGATGGCAAAGTAGTCACAGTCACGGTCAAACTCAATACTGAAAAACAGGAGCGAATACAGTCACTGATAAATATTATACTGTTAGAAAATGTGTTACAATGGATAAAAAAAAACCAACACATAAATCCAACAAATTCTATATAAAATGTTAATAAAATCCCACACCGAGCCTTCATAGATCAATGCCACAGAGGGTATAGGACTAATATACAAGTTCCTTTTGTTCCTTTTTGTACCTGGAGACAATACTGGAGCCATTATAGAGGTCACTGGCATACGAGAGGGTGGCGAGTGGCCGCACAGAGTTGTAGCGGGTAAACTTAGACAGACACTCCATAAAATCATCCAGCTGGTTCAGGTTCCTGCCTTCATCTGGACACAATATTAAAATACTGTTTACAAGGAGCAATGGGGACATGAACTATATTCTGTATGTTATGGGGAAAAGAGCGACAGTATAACAATACTGAATGTTGAAAGGGCTTCATGTCAATTTTTTTAAACAGCAATACATTCTTAATATTCAATAAATATAATAACCAAAAACAAAGCCTTTTGTATGGTGTGCCACCATGTCGGGTTCCTGCTTTCTGCGTTGCAGCATGCGTCATTCTTCCAATGCTGAGATCATCAGAAACACTCACTCTGTGACAGCAAGCAGTGAAGTTTGAGGCAAATGTGGTCTTAATTTGAACAAATAGTAACTTCAGAAATAGCACTGGGTGAGGCAGACACGGCCAATCAGCCATCCTTCCTCTGAAGTGAACATCCAGTTCTAAGAACTGAAGCTCCTACCCGTATCCTACCTTCATGCAAATGTCCCAGCATGACATGCAGCAAAGGGCCGCAGGTCGGAGTCGAACCCTGGCCCGCTGCGTCGAGGATTAAACCTCTATATATGGGCGCCTGCTCTACCAACTGAGCTATCCGGGCACCCCAACAAATGTCCTGTTTGTACAGAATCAGGACAACATACATATCTGCCTACAGATGTTTCTAGACAAATCGCTGCTGTTGTACTATTGCACCCATTCACTGCGGGATTGGTACCTGTGATGCGGGACATTTTGTTGGAGAAGTAGCACTGCTCCAGATCTTCAAAGTGAGCCGTAAGCCTCTTCCTCCTTGATGCTAGTGTGCTGTTGTACCAGGTCTGTCTTTTGCCCTGGCAAAAACAATCCCAAAGTGTTTAAGAGTACAGTCAACTCAGTGCTAGCTCATACTGACATTTATTCTGTTAAAACTAATGTATTTAATTCAGTTTTACTGAGAATGTGTGGGATGTTTTTCCTGTTAATAAAATACACACCTTGACTTGATAGGCCCTTAGTTTAATATCCATTCTGGCCACTACAGTACATGCCAAAAACATGTGAGAGCTTGCGTACAAAGACTTGTTTAAATAGCTAAGGAACTTATTCCCATATTTCTTTGGAGGCAAAACCAAATGGCCTGCATCATATTATAAAAACTTGCAAATAAGAGATATGCAAAAAATTAGTAGTTAAAAAGATTATTTAAAAGCCAACAAGATAATGAAAATGAGTAGATTTGACTCTTAAAGATGGTTAGAACTGGATTTAAAAGCAAACAGAATGGGTTTCTCTGACTTACCTGGGTTGTTCCACCGAATCCTGGAGGGTGGCTGTAGTCTGGTGGGTCAATAATACTACTGCAGCTGGTCGACAAACAAACAAAAAATATACAGACATATGAGGCACATTATATGGTTATACAGGACCCCATATCATCTTGACTATATGCATGTGCTTTGCTATCAGCTAAGTAACTCCTTCATAAAAGATATAGTAGTTCTTAGGGGTGTGCAAAAAAAATAATAATAAAAAAAAATCGATTCACATTCGTATCGCGATTCAAGCTCTACCGATTCAAGATCGATTCATAGAATTCCAGAAATCATTTTTTTTTTTTATTGTAGGTCTACTGCAAATCACATGGGAAAAGTAACTACATTTACATACTTTTTAAATCGAGAATCGATTTTGAATCGAATCTTGAGCCTAAAAATCGATATTGAATCGTGACCTTTTCTGAATCGTGCACCCCTAGTAGTTCTTAAAGAGCAACAGGCAAAACCTTTTCAGCAGTACGGAAAATCTGTGCTGAAAGATTCTATTTGAGTAAACAAAGAATCTCAATGTGGCTCCTTGCACTGTGATGACAATGGACTCATTTGCTGTGCGGACAGAATTTGTTAGAACACAGAGGTCAGCCGTACCTGGGTGCTGGTGAGGGAGCCTCAACGTTAGGCACCGTACACTCTAACTCCATCATTGGACAGTACAGCCCGCTCATTTCCTGGAAAAGTACACAGAAAGTACATGTTTTGCCTCACAAGTTGTGATGATGAGTGGCTCCAGTGATTGCCAATTCACAATATGATATGATTTCATAATCATGTGTACTGCTCCTCTACCTTTCCATTTAGAACATACTGTGAATGAAAGTTTGGTTACATGTGCAGGAGGGTGATACTTTCTCTGTGACTTTACCTCAACACGCTTAATGTCCTCTTCTAGAAAGCTGAGCTCTTTCTGGAGTTGCTCCAGTTGCTGTTGGCAGAGCCAGAAACAAAGATAAATATTCCTGCATGTGGACAGTTTTCAAAATCATTTCATGACACACAGCAGTGCAATTATAGTACCTCTCTCTTGTTTCTCCTGGCTTCTTTTAGGAACTCCATGAGGATCTGTCTCTGAGCTTCTTGGGATTCCTAGTGGAGAGACAGACATCATACATAATCTTACATAACTACAAGTGAAGCTGCAGATTGCCTTTGCGTATCCTCTGAAGAGATAATAAGATCATGTGAAAACATGTTTAGTTGCCAGTGGGAAAAACATTAACACTAAAGCTGTAACTTTTACTCAAAGTGCATTTTAACTGACCAACTTTTTACTTTATCTAGTACAGGTATACATATATTTTTATACAAGTGATTGTACTTTTACTTGAGTACAATTTCTTTAGTTACAGCCCTGAAATAGAATAACATATTCTATTACTCTTTCCATCACTGGTACTTCCACTGTAATGATAGCATTGCTAACTAAAGTGCAGTTGTGCAGAGAGGAATGATCAAAATGAGGCACAGATTATTAGCAGCAAGTATGTTATTCAATTCAACTACAGGGAACAATCCCAAACCCGAGGGTTTATGGGTGTTGGAAGATGCTTTTTGACAACTGTGGCTACAAGTTGCTCATGTTTCGAATGTCTGGCATGACAAAAGGAATCGAGAACAGGAAGTCAAGTCATATTTTGGACTGATGCTCTTATTTGGCCACTTCTTTATGCCGTCTGAACCAAGAAAAACACCAAAGAAGGCAAGGTACAACATCCACTGCGGATATTTCCATAGAGGTTTGCTCAAACAGACAAATACATGTAAGTGGTTATGAAAGTTTCCTGTTGGTCTTAAAGGTTTGTTTACATCAGTAATAATTGTAAATACAAAAAATGTCCTTACCAAAGACAAAACCAAGCCTACGCTCAATGTCAAAATATGTAGTAACTGAATGTCTTGATTCAAATGATCTCTCAAGTGTCTGTCTCAACAGTCTTCAGAGATTTACAGTGGCATAGTTCCCTAGCGAAACATGCCACCCATGAAGACCGTCACTGCTACTGGACTATCTGTCGAGACAACTAACACAGTGCAACATCCCCTTTTCACCCTAACTGTGCCTCATTATGTGCCCACATTCATGAGCAGTTTACAGCTACAATCTGACCTGCTGGCAGATTCAACAGGGCCATGACAATTAGGGTTGGGCATCGAGTACTGATTCCTACTAATTGTTTCAAAAATTACAATTCCAGTGAAATCGTTTCTTTATTGGAATCGTTTGGAGGGTTTGGTTTCAAATCTGATCATGGGTTCTAAATTTAACATGCGCAAGTTTTGGTTTCCGTAGCGGCCAGGCGCTTGTTGTGTTGCAGCCATGGAGCACAGTAAGTGGCGCTCTGGTGTGGCTTTATTTTACGTTGAAAAATCCCGGTAAAACTGCAAACCACCATTGAATCAAAATAAAACGTTCCTCTTATTTGTGAAATAAGCATATGACCAGTTTCAACTCCACCCCTCAAAGAATCGGAATGGAGAATCAATAAGAATCGGAACTGGAATCAGAATCGTTAAAATCCATGATGCCCAACTCTAATGACAATTTCATACTGGTTTGACATCTGCAAAAAATGTGTACAGTAGTTACACCCCTGTTTTTATGGCACTGCTCTCTGAATTGACATGAGAAACTAATCAACAGGAGGGATAGAGAGGATGTTTGAAAAATGGCACAGGAGAGAGAACAGGCTAGTGTAGACCAAAGCTCCGATGAGCAACTATGAAGGAGGAAAGGGTCCGTGAAATGTGTCAAGAACTGTCTACAGGTTACTGTGTAAAGATAAGCACGTGTAGGACGGAGAGAAAGCTAAAGGTGGCGCCGAGGTTCCCGCTGTTCCTTACTATTCCTGGAGTGAGTTTTACAATTCAGAAGCAGTTAGGATTTTAAAACTATGCCTACTGCTGATGCGACACGACATGATCAACAGGATAGGCGGTGGTTCCTACTTCTCTTTTCCTATAACTTGTTTTAATATCACATGGATTGTCAAGAAATGGGGATGTTCCCGGCTATTCTGAGAGAGCTATGTGCACCAGGTTTTACTGCATTTACTCAGTAAGTGGGAAACCACATACTCTCTGCCACAAGGATCATGTCAAGCACTACTGAATAATACCATTCACATGACTCAACAACTCGTTTTAAACAACACGCTTTAAACACAGCCTAGAGCATCTCCTTGCAGATATATAATACGATACAACTGACAGAAGATGTAATTCCCAGATATGTCATTCCTCATGCTGTCCTCTCTCAAATACGACCACATTCACAGGACTAGCTCTCGTGCATAAACGTCGATGATTGTTAATCATCAGTCCAAAGCCCCTTAAGTCAAATCACATTCATCAGCCAAATCACTGCAATTTTCTTAGCCATTGCACGCAAAGCAATGCAGGATAACAACATGGCAGGCTATAATCTTTTACAAACAGGGTTCTCTTGTCTCAAAACAATCTGACTACAAAGCCAATTGATGGAAACGGAGAAGGATGATGGAAACGGAGCACTTTGGTTCGTTTCTGAGCAACTACTAAACAACCACCCCCAACTGTATAAAAGCTAGTATAGTCCCCCGCTGTCATGCTCAGAAAACCGTTGTTTTGATGCAACTCTGATTTTTTAAGACATTTCCATCCTTCCAGAGCAAAATGTGGAGACTCTTGACATTTGATTATTTGTCTTTTATAATATTGAATATATTCTCATTTTTTGTCCAGAAAAATGGTTCTGCTCCAAAACATATCCTGTGCAGAGTTGCAGGGGGCATGCAAACAGAACCCCAGGACCTTCCTGATGTGAGGCCCCACGATACCAGGGTTTCTACAGTGTTCATAAACTGAATTCAAGACTTTTAAAAAGACCTTTAATTACCACCTAGAATGCAAGCTAACGCCTTTGCAACTATCATACCAGTAAAGAATGATGAAAAACTAGTAGGGACAATAAAACCCACAATTATTAATTAAGTACATTTATTTATTGCCATTTATATCACATTTGTCAGTACTTCCCTGCTGTATATTACGATAACCCGTAATATAAATAATCAATTACATTTATAAAATTGATGGATGCATTTACCAATTAAAAATAAATTACTTCCTCCCCCTAAACCCTAAAATTGACACATGCCCATTATGAGTCGATGAGACTCCTGTAGCCAGCAGTGGCAACAGTGTTTGCTACAGCTCTGATGCCAACTGAAACTCCACAACAACAAAAAACAGCCTCCTGCATGCCCAATCCACTGTTGCACCAGTGAGACTGTCTACTGCAGGCAAAAAAAAATATTCAAGACATTTTAATACCTGTAAAGCCTTTGAGGGAACTGAACTCAATGCTGCCGATTTTTCACTGGCATCAGTCTGCCATAATCATATGGTCACTTCATTTTGATCACATTTAACCCCCATCACTCTACATACCTGCAAACTCAGAAGGGCTGAAAAAGGTGACACATCTTTCCCCCGGATCTACACGATTCACGTGGATGACATTTTCCCATTCAAAACGGCGATTTTCGCCGAAAGGCGACTAGTTTGCAGGTATGACTCTATTTAGTAGATCACTTTGCATATTCCGTCTTTAACATGGACAAGTTATGAGTCATCTGCGACTCAAATAGTCACCATTCCACCTTTTACCATCGAGTAAAAAAAAGAAAGAAATGCATGTCTGATCACTCTTAGACCCTTACTTACCGCCTCCAGCTGCTTCTTCTTCTGGACCAGGAGCTCCAGCATCAGATTGACATTTGCCAGGTCCAAGTTCTCCTGGTCAGGACTCAACACGTCCTGGAACACCTGCCACCTTGACCCATTCTTTGTGGGCCAGAGACACCAATCAGTTACAAGTAACAGACCTTTCTAAAAATGTGAAAATAAGTGTGTGTGCGTGCGTGCGTGCGTGCGTGCGTGTGCGTGCGTGTGTGTGTGCGTGTGTGTGTGTGTTTAAAAGCATTCACAGGTAGAGAGAGACAAAGCAGTTACAGTGTGCATGTGTTGTACTCACAGGATGATCCAGTTTTAGTCTCTTCTCATCTGACCTTTGTTTCTGTTTAAGGATCAGTTCATTTACTGGAACATGGGGATATGAGGTGGAGTAGGTGGTGGGGATGGGGTAAAGGAGAAAAGTGGAAACGCTACATAAGTATACAACAGAAATAAGACCAGAGTGTGACTTAAACAGGAAAGCAATACAACTTTGGGTGAGTCAGTTTAGACGTGGTAGAAACAATAGAGGCCCTACCAATTTCATTATCATAATGGCAGGGTTATTTACTTTCATAGCACTTAATATAAGTGAACTTTCACTGGACTCTGTCCTGCTCAGCATAACGTGTATTTGATCATATATTTCTCAGACGCATTTGAGTCCCGATGACAAGAGTACTTTTGCGCAACCTTATTTCAATTTCAATTAATTAAAGTAATTCATTTCCCTTTCGCTTCATTGTAGCAAACATGATATAAATGTCAAACAAAATAAATCTAATGATTTCATTCTAAGATCATTTTGTTGTCCAGTACAGTGAATATCCTGACACACAAATATGTATGTTCCGTGACTGCTCTTCCATTTCAGAATTGTTTCCTGATCATCAGTGAAAGCAGAAAAGACCTAAGCAACACCTTAGACATGAACAAACATCAACCCTCTGACTCAAAATACTTACCAAGAAAGTTTGGGTAAAGCTGATCCACGTTATCGACAATATAGTTACACTTGGGACACCTGTTGCTGTCCTCCAGACTCTGGCGGATACACTTGAAACTGCAGGAGGGAGAAACAACGGAATACTGTGGAAATAACTGAAACAGTACAAGGAAATGATGTTCCTTTTGTATGCGTTTTCAATAGGCCTAAATGTTTTATCCGTTTGTTGCGCTATTGCACTACTGTCTTTGTTCAAATTCCTGTTTGACATTGGTAGTCACGCCACCTACATGCACACATACCGTCTGTTCATTCATGCTACATTTTCAGTCCAAATCTTTAAGGAATGCTATGAAAAACATGGATGGGCAAAACAGTGGCTTTTCTCAGTAATGCAAAGACTGGTTTGTTGCAGTGGGGAACTATGTTTTTGTTGTTTATGGTTTGTTTAGGAGTTGAGTAAACTGCTGGACAGGTGGAAGAGAAGAAAGTTGTCCTTCTCCATCTCTACCTGTAAGCATCATTAATGCATTACATTTGCACGGTTATTTCGGTTGGCCAAAAGTCTTACAAAATGACAAACACCAGAAATGGTTCTCTCTGACGAGCCCACTTTCTTTTTCTGCATGTTGCTCTGTTGGGTGTGTCATGTTCTCAAACTTCAAAACATTGAAACAACTTACCAAAAGCTGTGCCCACACTTTGTCATGTGTGCCTCTTCTATCATCTCGAAGCAAATGGGACTGGAAAAGTAGACAAAAAGCCGTGTTATGTGCATGTCAAAATTTAGCTTTCAAAATGTTGAAAGCGTGACAGTAAGCTTTTAATGCCCTGCAACTACAATCTACAGAAAAGAACATTTTCACGGCCACTCCAGAGATAACTTACCACACAAAATCGTTGCTTTTATCTTCGTATGAATTCAAGAGGCCGTTGTAAAGGGGTGCTTGATGGAGGGATTTCTTTCTGCTGCCTGAGGACGCAGAGGGTCTGCTCAGAGAAGCAAACCCGCCCCGGGACGACGGTACGGCGGCCAACGTTGGCACCGACAAGACACCATCGCTGGCTGCTGCCAAGGTGCGGGAGGGCACAACATTTCCAGAATTGTTACCATTAAGGTTACTTGTGACGACGTTGCTCCCACCGCTACCGTTTGTGTTCCCAGTGCCTCCTGTGCTGCTGCTACTCGTGCTGGGCACTGAACTTGCCCCACTAGGGCTTTGCTGTGGCCAGTTGTTTGACATCATAAGGCCGACTAGAAACTCCCCAAAATCCGCTGCGTTGCTGTTCAAAGCATTCGGGCAGTGCTGCTACTTGGCTACTTTAGCAGGTTGGCTAGCTAGCTGGCTTGCTTATGTGCTAGCATCCTGGAAGAAAGCAACAGTGGCCAAACACCCAGCGTATTTAAACTTGTCCGCCGGTGTCTGCCTCACTCTTGTCACTGACGGCGTATTACAAAATCGCTGTACTATAAAGGAAAAAAAACACGGACACTGAAACGGCCAATAAAACAACCACAACTGCGTTGTCCAGGAGATTAGCCAGCTAGCTACTGTTAGCTACGGAGAGGAATCTCTTGAGTTTCCTCGATTACCCAGTGTGCTGCCGGCTCTCAACTACCTCCACCTAGCGAGAAGGAGTTAAACTGCATACTTACGAATACCACAGCTGCCAATTTGTCTTTTATTATGTAATTCTACAGTTAGCATTTTTTGTCTGGTCAAATTAATTATTTAATTAAAATCAGCAAGGATTTACAATTTGTTAGGCTGTAGTTTTAGGTGCTTTTGTACTGGATTCCATTACAGACTATCTGTATCTGTTTTTTTAAATATTTGTTCTTCTTCATTTATGTATTGAACTGGGTAATGACATCTTTAGCAGGAAGTTTCACTCTTGACCTTAGAAACAATTTGTGTGACAAAAAGGTTGCTGAGATTTCAACATGACTCTGATGCTGTTAAAAGCTCAGAAAAAGCTAAATGGACTTTTGAGTTGACATCATTTTGTCACAGATAATGAATCCAATACACACACATTGAGTTAACACACAAACATGTAAAATAGTAATCTCAGCACAATCATTTCAAGTAGGAACGCATATAATAAAAGGATTTTGCATTGTCATAGACTAGCATAATAGTTTCAGACTTAAACCAAATTTAGATAAGTTTATTTTTATTTGGCCATGTGCATGCTAAATAATTCTCTCTCATTACTCTGAAATTCTCAGTTGAAACTCTGTGGAATCTGATCAAAATGTTGCATTAAATCAAAACAAATGAAGGGCTTCCCATCCGTTATGTTGTATGTTGTTATCAATATCCTATATTTAATAAAAGGCCAAAATATCAGCAAACTGAGAACAGGATCAACAACAAAAACTAGGGATAATATTGCAATATATGCACAGGTTAATAAATTACTCCCAAGAGGCTAAAAATGACAAATCCCTCTCAGAAAATTATAGAAACATTATACCTCAGGAGATCAAATCCTATTTAGCACCACAGACACTCATGTTCCTTTTGGAATATTCTCAAAATATTATAATGATTTTAGTCCACCATAGAAATACAGTGTCTCCCCATGTTGTCATTTTTTTCAGATTATATTGCCAAACAAGCAGGTAGGTCACATCCACAAAGTGCAGCCAGAAACCGAGCCAAGTAAAACAGTGTCATGTAATTCAAGCATCCACCTGCAGCTTTGCAAATAAAACCTAAGGAGCACTAACATATTCACGCTCACAGTTTATCCAGCCTGCTACTTGCTTTTCCATTTTTACCTCCACGTGGACAAATAAGGGATCCTCCATGTAGGCACGCACAACATGGATTTTCCCGTGTTTTTGTTTGCGGAAGAAGTTTATATGTATCATTATGGAGCTCAGTTAGGATGTGTAATACGGTTTTCAGCAAGAGGAAAATTACTGGATACATTGAAGAGTAAATTAATTTCCCTGAAAAGGACCACCGTGTACAGTAAGATGTGTTTCTCTGTGCTGCGTAGGTCAATCACGCTCAATTTAATGTGTGACTCAAGAAAAAGTAAATATTTATAAATATGAATCATATAGATATGTATTAAAGTTTCAAATTGAGAAATATGTATTTTATTTTTTACAATTTGACATATCTTCCTATATCCTTAAATATGATCTCTGGGGTTTACAGTGCGGATTGATAGCTGAAATGCAAAAAAATGAAAGAATTAAAGAAATAGAATAATAATAAATTATTGAATAAAGTAGTGTGCAACTTGCATATAACGTCAAGACACAAATATCAGTTTTAGCTCATAATTTGAACACCTTAATTACTAATGCTCATGCAACAACTGACTCTGAATGAGTTCCTTTGAGCCAAACACCTGCAGTACTGTATATACATTGTGTTGCATTTGTCCCCCTCAAGCCCTCTCCCTCCCCTTTCTATTTTATACCAGTGGTGGTGAAAAGCTTGCCGTCTTTCTTTCTCCCCTTTTCTTCTTTCTCTCCCTCCTCATTTGTCCTGCACATCAGCCTGGATTTTCTCCCATTGGGTCCCCCTCTTTGCATGAAGAACCAGATTTTGTGTGTGTGTGTGTGTGTGTGTGTGTGTGTGTGTGTGTGTGTGTGTGTGTGCGTGCGTGCGTGCCTGCGTGCGTGTGTGAGTGTGTTTGGGGAATGTGTGTAGTGGTGGCGTGGTGGAGTTAGCCGTGTTGGTGCGTTGGAGGTTAGTGAGCGTCAGACATGTAAGAGAGAAAAAGTGAGTGACACAGAAAAAATAATGAGGGTTTGTGGAGAAATGAATGAGTGAGTGGGGAAGTGTGTGTGTGTGTGTGTGTGTGTGTGTGTGTGTGTGTGTGAGTGGGAGAGAGAGAGAGGGGAAGACAGAGAGCGAGCCTCAGGGTCAGTGGGGTCAAGACCGACAAACTCAGATGAAGGATAATCTGTGGAGGTCCCTTACAGCGGGGGGTGAGGCCCCGGTGGAGCACACTCATTCAGACTCTCTCTCTCTCTCTCACTCACACTCTCTCACACACCCACACACACACACACACACACACACACTTACTCTCTACCACACACCCCTTTCTCACTCTCTTCCTCTCTTTCTCTTCTCCTTCATTCTCCCTTTCTGTTCCTTTTTTGTTGCTTTCTCTAAAACCCACCCCTCCTATT
Source organism: Sander vitreus (assembly GCF_031162955.1). Classification (NCBI taxonomy): domain Eukaryota; kingdom Metazoa; phylum Chordata; class Actinopteri; order Perciformes; family Percidae; genus Sander; species Sander vitreus. The sequence continues at coordinate 24,562,534 of NC_135866.1, forward strand.
TCTCTTGCTTTTTTTTTGTTGCAGCTGGATTTCAAAGGGCACTTCGCCAGCAGAAAAAGTTGAATGTTTAGCAGGCAGATCCCTCAGTCAGGCAGGCTAGGATTGTGGAATTCCTGCCTCCCACTCTTTAGGAACCGTTTTTGCCCCTTCGGGGGCCTCTGCCATAACTGCCAGCGGCCTCCTCCTCCATCTCCATCTCCACCCTCGAGCCAGGGCCCTGTTTGCAAATTGAGCCTGACAGGAATAGTGGGGTCTGGCTGTCTGGGGGAGAAGAAGAGACAACATTTCAGAAGGTGTGGAACAGCAACAACTGCCAATGGTATCCACTGTTGTTTTCTTATTAGATGGTAAATAATGAGCAATGCATCATAATTAAATACATGAATGAATTTGTCTGCATGTCATAAGCATAAACACAATCGCAATAGTCACTCTTGCAAAAGGATGGACACTTTAAAATCCTCATGTGGTAAAACACAAAAGTCTACTAACAGTTCACTAAAGCTATACGGTCTTATAGCACTTTCAAGATCAGTATATATTTGGTTTGCAGTGTCTGGAAACATCTCAGTAAGTACGTACACCTGTCTTTTGAGTTAGGAGGGCCTGCACACGTTGCCACAAGTTATTTTGCCATTTGCAAGGTATGTTTCATGAGTCAAAATAATAATCCATATATGTTCAACTACAGAAACAAACAGTTTGCCTTAAAGAGACAGTAGGATCATTAAGTGTTTCTGCAGCTCTTAAAATGCACATTAAAACATGGATAATACTTGAAAAAATTCAGTGTGGGGTATTAGTCAAGGTAGATATACATTGTGCTCTGCAGAGTCACCTCTTCTACTGGCTAAGCAGGAATGACAAATTGATTATATAGCTCCACTGTTCAATAGGAATAGTTGCTATGTGACCACGATAGACTGTACAGACTGTACTGATTTGAAGATTTGAATGTATGATTTTCCCAGAAAGTATGGAAACAGACACATACTGTAGTTACCTTAAAAAAACAGTAGGATATAATATCCCGAACTTGGATAAATTAGTTTGATAAAAAGAAACATACCTCAATGTCCACTTTTCACTTTTTGGAGAGGTGGTAAAATATTAGTTGAAAGCTCTGGAGAACACGAGTAAGTGGACCTTGAGTTGATTTTGTCAGCATATAATAATGAGAATAATACTGTCATATATCAATATCTAGCATGTGTGCATGCAGCTGCATGTAGATGATTGGGTTTTGGTATGATTTGCCTGTTAGAGATTTTTTGTAATAGTTTACAGCTGAATCAATAAAATAGAAGAATTAAAGAGCTTATTTTTGGTATTTTCACCTTCAGTTGGGCCATAATTATATATGGACATCTCCTTACATCTCCCCTGCTTTTACCCCCCCCCAGTCAGTGAGATGGATAGGTCAGGAGACGAGGAGTAAAAGGAAGAGAAAAAGGAGAAACGGGTGGAAGAAGGGAGAGGGAAGAGAGGGTTACTCAAACCTCACCTCCTTCACTTTGGAGAGTGTGTGTGTGTGTGTGTGTGTGTGTGTGTGTGTGTGTGTGTGTGTGTGTGTGTGTGTGTGTGTGTGTGTGTGTGAGAGAGAGAGAGAGAGGATGAAAGAGACCGAGGGGTAGCAAGGGAGAGATCAAACACACTTATGTTACTGTAGCAGGAGCAAACACCCCTCCACCCCCATCTCAGCCACCTCCACCATCATCCATCCGTTGCCAGGCTGACAGCAGAGCCTCCGATTAAGAAAACATGGACAGCGGTGGAAAGTAACTTTGTACTTTACTCAAGCACTGTACTTAAGTATGAGTTTTAATGTATTTCTATCTCACTTAAGTGTTTATGCTTCTACTTCACCACATTTCAGAAGGAAATATTGTATACTCGCTGCATTTATTTCACAGCTGGTTACTCTGTTCATTCATATTTTACACATACAACCCATGATGAATTATGATCCATTATAATAGACAGAACTACCAAACAGTATATAAAGTACTATAAAATAACTCCAACTTAATCAGATACAACAGTAAAATGCTGCTTACACATAAATGCATCATTATAAATATAATAGTGACTGTATAACGATATAACACTGACAGTGGTTATTTTCTGCATAAAAAGTAGTTTTACTTTTGATACTTACACAACTTACAATATTGTATGTACAATTCAACAAATGAAGTATCAAAAGTTAAAGTACTCATAATTCAGAAAATTTCGTATTTTTTGTATATTATTATACTAATAATTATTATTATTATTGATGCATTTGTAAGTGGCTTTTTATAGTTGTAGTCGGTTAAGGTGGTGCTAATTTAGTGGGTACTTTAATACAAAGCAGTGCACATATTTTACAAGCTGCATCATGTTTTGTATCTGCAAAGTAACTAGAGCTGTCAAATAAATGTGGTGAAGTAAAACACAAAGTACAATATTTCCATCTCAAATGTAGTGGAGTAGAATGCAATGGCAATACTCGAGTTCTTGAGTAAATGTACATTCCATCACTGCATTGTTAAAGTATTTTTTAATTGTTATTTTTTCTTTATTTTTTTATTGTTATTTTTTTTTTTTTATTCTTTATGATTTCTTCTTCCACCACTGGAGGTGGATGGATGGATGGATGGATGGATGGATGGATGAGATCAGGACAAGAATAATAAATAGGCTACATAAATAAAGTTTACGACCTCTTTCCTGTTGCCCCCTGCATCAGAGAGAGACGTACAGAACAGGACTGGGCGGGGGGGATGAGGAGGGGAGAGGATTTCCCTTGTAAAACTAAGTGTGAGGCAATGGAGGGACGCCCCCCGCCTCCACCACACTTCCCCTACCGGTGATGTCAGGGCGGGCAGGTAAAAAAAAAAACCGTTGGACTCCAGAGAGAGAGAGAGAGAGAGAGAGAGAGAGAGAGAGAGAGAGAGAGAGAGAGAGAGAGAGAGAGAGAGAGAGATGGAGGAGTGAATGGAGGAGGATATTACTACAACTGCATGGACCGGTGCAGAGGAGCAGCAAGTCACTCTCTGAAGCGCACACAGAAGCACAACAAAACCAACAGAAGCTGACGCGCAGACGCCGAACCATGATTTAATGGACGGATATTTTTCCTTTCTCAGAAATTATAGGAAGGCTTCTGCTCAACAAGTAGGGTAGCTATTATAGGGCTGACACTTTGCACTGCACTTCAGTTTGCCTCTGGAGAGACTTTTTCTTTTTTCTTTTTTTTATACTCTGATTCACCTTGCAGCCATATTTTGGAACAGGACGCACTAAATGATGCCGCAGTGGTCAGGTAAAAATAAATGAGAGGCTTTGTGCAAAGTCAGTACGGAGTGAAATTATCTGATTTCACCTGAATTATTCATGCAATTAAAATCTGTCCTCAGTAAAAAAAAAAAAAAAAAATGAAATCAGCCTGGCGACGTTTAAAAGATATTTTCTTTACCTTATAGGTTTACTGAAACGCAGACTGAAATAGTTGGACTTTTTATTTCTACCTGTGAACAAAAACTAAGTGACAAAGGCTACAGACATTTTGAAGACGGCCACGAATGGAAAGGAGGCAAAGCTTCGCCTCTAAAAGTCCACGCAAAGTGCAGAAGTGTGGAGAGCCGCATCGGCGCCAAGAAAGGATTTAGATTAACTTAGCTGAAGGTCTGATGATGTCAAACTTCTACTTTATTCAAATAAATACTAAACATTATAGCCTAACCTCAAAATGCAATAATTCCATGTGAGACATTTTGAATGCGACTTCCTCTTTATTAGTTTGATCCTTTTGGAATGCACTGACAGTTTATATTTAATTACTCTCCTAATTTGTGTACCACAATGAATTAATTTTCATTACAAAACCGGCAGCCTTAACAGACGTGTCTTTATTGCTAGTTAAATGTGCACACATATAACAACCACAGTCTGGTGTGAGACCTCTTGCTGCTGACCTGGAAACCAGAGACATACTTTTAAAAGCTATAGCCTATACCTTTTCCCCCCTTTTAGCTTTAACACAACTTCCCTAGTCTGAGACAATGTTGTTAGTCAGAATACTGGCTATCTTTCTCGTCATCACTAACACGTGGCTGCTCAGCCCGGTTCGCTCCGATGCACTCAGCCGGTACAAACGCGCCATGGCCCGGCGGGCAGACAATGAGCTCTCCAGGCTAGCAGGTGAACCCTGCACCGTCTCCGGCGTCTGGAGGTCCCAGCGGCAACCCCGCTCCCTCTCCCCTTCCCAACACCGCCCTCCAGCGGCTCGTCCGAGGACGCACACGAGCCGGAGAGAGCTGTACACTGTTAAGAGCGCTCCTGCGGTTTGTGCAGGAGGGTGCAAGTTTGACACCGGGGTTCACCGGGTCGCTCCGGTGGAGGAAAATGAGCGAGGCTGGGGCGAAGCAGAGGATGTGGCGGTAGGAGCGGGGAACGGATATGTTACGTTGCCCGGACGGTTCTTTGGAAAACGCTCAACAAATAACAAGAAAGAGCCTAATTATGTCAGTGAAAACACCACACAACAGCCCGGAATGTCTTTGCTTAGAGACGCCGGGCAGACCGTCTCCTCCTCGGATCACGCGCAGTCCCCAGGCGGCTCCCGCTCCAGGTTCACCCGCAGCCTCGGTGGCACGTCATCTTACGAGGCAGACGGCAACTCCAGTTGGGAGAAAGTTTTCCCCGATAGCTCAACAGATTCCAGGGGCCTCCAGGTTCTCTACAGGCTGCGGCAGGAAGATGGAGACCAGCAATTCTCGACCGGGACCCCGGAGGACAGTACCGAGGACTACTCCGGGGAGATGGAGGAGGCGGATACGCCCGCAAACCTGCCCGTCGGGAGCTCCTCTTCCTGGGGGAATCCCGTGCCAAGGGTGCCCCCTTCCTGGATGACCGCCCTTTACTTCAGCGGGCGTCGGGAGCAGCTGAAGGTGAAGCCGGCTGCAGGGGTGGAGCTGCCGAGGGCCAAGTTCAGCCTGGAGCTGTGGGTGAAGCCTGAGGGAGGGCAGAGCAACCCTGCAGTCATAGCAGGTGGGTGAAAACTGACCATATCTGCATCATAGGCACATCATAGATGACAGCTTTAGTTACTTTTCAGATTACATTTCGTATAGGCTTTTTGTCCAGTGAAAACCATGTATCTCCAGATATAGTGATTTTAAATTTAAATGTTTCTGGAGGTGTTTAGGTGTTTTTCTGAGCAGAACACAACCATGAACATCTACAGCCGTAAAATGCGACGTACACATTAATGCCGCAGTAGTATTAACCTCATATAACACATCATATATAATAGTTAAACACTGACAGCGAACATTTCATTGCACAATGAGAGGCTGCTTTTACTTGTCATTCCTTTAAGTACATTTTGCTGATAATACTTACATCCTTTTACTTAGTAAGTAAGGTAAGTAAGGTTTTGAATACAGAACTTTTACTTGTAGTGGAGCATTTTCACAGTGTGGTATTAGTACTTTTACTTAAGTAAAGGATCTGAATACTTCTTCCACCACCACTGTGTATAGGGAATACTCATCTTTGGCATCTCACAAAAGTTGAGCACAGTCTCATGGCCACACACTGAGTTAGGGATAGATGTCCCATGACAGTAATAGGGGAATACATTAATTCATTATTTTTTCTCCATCATACTGTCTGAGAGCTTACTGGTCTCAAGCTCTTGATCTGACCCTCTGCCTGATGGTTCTTTCAGTGGGTTTCAAGATATGTATATCGTACTCCTTGGTTGACATGTTTGCCTTTCAGCGTCAGTTAGTCTCTTTAATTGCTTTATGGCTGATCAGTCTCCAACCTTTTTCTGCTTGCCTTGGTGCTAGGCAGGTAGCGGAGTATCAGGTACAGTTTTAGAGCTTCTTTGCTGAAAAGAATGATAGCAGCAGCTGGAAACAATGTTGATGAGACCCGTGAGAGTGAACCCAAAACAGCAATGTTCCGGGCCAGAAAACCAAGAATTATGATGCTGTATGCCATTGCAAATTGCTTGTGACAGATATACTATATCAAGTAACCCTAATAGCATTTGGGTTTTCCCTTGTAACAGCAATCTCTTGTATTGTGTGAAGTTTGTGTTAAATGGTTTCTAAGAAAAAAAATGAAGGCTGCTTTTCATGACAAAGGTCAATCAGAGTTTAACCAGGGTTTGGTTTCTACTGCAGACATGGTGACAGTGATGGCAGAAATCCCAGTGATCAGGATTACATGATGACATTATGAGTGCTGAAACAATTGGATGAGTAATCGCTTAGTTTATTGACAGAAAATGAATCACCAATTTTGTTAATCAATTAATCATTTAAGTCATTCATTTTGCAAAATTGCCAAAATGTCTCTGGTTTCAGTTTTTCCTGTGAGGATTGGGTTTGTTGATGATTATAAATTCTTTCAAATGTTTTAAAAAATGTGTTTGGGTTTTTGAGTGTAGGGTGGACAAAACAAGACATTTTAAGATATCATGTTGGGCTCTGGAAAATTGTCATGGATATACTAAGGACATTGATAATTGTCAGTCAGACAATGATTAGTGTGCTTGCGAGTAGAGCTAGACCAGGCCAGGTCAATATATTGGCTGATATTAGCTCATTGCAGATATAATAATATCTAATTAATACGATGTATGTGTTGGCCGATAAGTAATTGTAGTACAGAAGTGCCAAAGAAGGTTTGAGTTTATTTAGAAGCAGTATCACCATTACATAGTTTGTACCAGAGAGAACTGACAAGTTTATTTTTTAACAGCAGTACTGTAAAATGTCCCGCTCAGTATGTACCCTGGTCACAATAAAAACAGCAACAACAACAAAAAATCTAAGAGATCAGTATCAAGATTGTACATTATTATTGGCCGACATATTGTTATTTTTAAAACCCCCAAATATCGCTATCGCCCTCAAAAATCCAGCATTGTCCATGGCGGACTATATGCCTGATTGAATTGGATGCTCTGCTAAAGTGACAGCGTGTGCACTGGGATATGCACTTATAAACTCCAAAAACAGTTCACTGTGGTTACATAAGTTAGTAGCTCCCCCGCACACCTGGATGATAGCTTATTCTCTATAAAAGGAGGAAGATACCACTGGTGCTCTGATTAAGGCTCGCTTGCTGAAATGTGTCAGCATAAGAAATATATATTATTTTTCTGTGTGTTATTATTAATATATTAGACTATTATTTACAACCAAATATGTATGTGCACTCAAAATGTCAAATTACAACAAACAACCACAAAGCATGCTCTTCACCCTACCTCAGTTTAACCTCTTGACCTTAGCAATTTTTAGGTCCTAGTTACACTACTGCTGACAACGCTAATAATTATGATGACTAAAATGGGGTAATAATACTGGCATTATGTAATTATGATGATGTTATAGGATAACCATACTGTAGTGATGATGAATATGTTTATTATGATGATAATGGTGAACATGGTGATGATGATAATTGTTTATTAAAAATAACTTTATTTATATAGCACCTTTCATACAGGGGGTGTAGCTCAATGTGCTTTACAATAGAGGAAGAAACAAGAGAATCCATAAAAACAAGCAAATTAAAACAAGAGCAAATACTTTGTGATAAAACCAATTAAATGAATAGCACAGAACAGAGGCAGCAAATAGCAAAAACGGGTCTGCTAAGAACAATAGAATATGTGAAAGATAGAAATAAAACAAAGGGAGGCATAAGAACAATAAAACATGTAAAAGATGAAAATAAAACAAAGGAAGGGTGACAGTTAAAGGCAATGCTGAATAAATATGTTTTCAATTGTTGTTGGTTTATTACATTGGCCACAGTAATAATTTTTTTTCTTCTTCTTTGTTTAATTGTATACAAAAACGCTGCATTGTAAAGTGCATCGAATGGCCATTAAACAAAGAGCCAGGTGATAAATACAGGTGATCCTGTATTAGAAGTGCTAAGCTAATAACTTCCACAATAATCTATAGTGAGGTATCTGAGGACAATAACATTGTTTTGTTTTTTTGTCACAACAATTTAAATTGTATTTCTAGTCTGGACACAGACTTCTCAATAAATACGTGGTTACATAACCGTGAAAATTCCCAGGCTGTGTTTCATTCAGTCTCTCCTCACAGTTAGCTTGCCTGTGGGTTTCCATCGATTCTGAACAGCGACTGCAGACACATTTATCCTATGAAACTTTCATTTAGTCAGGCTCTTCACATAAGGATGAACACCACTGTTTTTTCCAACTTCAAGAATGTTACATTTGACAGAACGACACATACATCAAACAAATTGAAGAGGATAAAAGCGCTATGGTGCAGCACCAAAGCTATCCAGATAGTGAGGGAGACCACAAACTGTTACGTCCGCTCACATTTACTCTGATCAAAGATCCGACGCCATTACTCAACTTTTTTTCCCCTCATTGCTTCCTTATGTGAGGGCGGCATTTTGTGGCATGGGCCTTTCTCTTTGTACTGTCCTGAAGGAATTTGACAAATACAGTGAAAAGCAAACTCCTATTGTTTCTGCTAGACATGACATTGACATTGGTTTGACTTCTAATGGTCAGTGATGATCTTATAAACTATTTGTTTGTTCATTGCATCCTTTATTGTAATGTATGTGTTCCAGAATCTAGTACGTTGCTCGACAAACAATGTAATAATTACGCTGATTCTACATTTCCTTAGGTGCTGCATTGTTGTGGAATGTATTGGAATTATTTTACTGCATTTTGTCCAACATTTATGGCAATACACAAATGTCAACTGAAAGTATTGGCTGATAATAATGACTAGTATTGGCTAATATATTATAATGTATATTATATTTGTTATAGTGTAAGGTTCTAGCGAATTACACAAAGTGCAAAAATGTACAAGCTTAAGATGGCATGTTAAAAAAGTTTAATAAAAGAGTCCCCAGTGGTGATAGACCACCTTATACTTTTCTTCTCTGAGAATTCAAATGCATTTTATGTGTTTAAAAACAAGGCCTTGTCAAATATCTTTAGCTTTGAGTTTGATAAAAATGCTGTCTATGTCAAAAGAGAAGTGTATGACATGGTCAATCACAAAAAAGATTGCTTATTTATCCAGATTTGGTGATAGTTATGGGATTTCAATTACATATAACAGCCTACACTTCTACATGTAGAATTTTTAAAGTTGCACTTATCAATACTTTTCTATGAACAATGGTTTAAATGACGATGTGTAATAAAAAAGGGGACCCTGACGAACAGAGAATAATCCGCCAACTCTCCAGTTCCTCTCAGCTCTACAATGTTTTAGCGTCTTTCAGCTCATTATTTTGGTTTTCTGGCCCAGAACTATGCTGTTATAAACCTTGTTTTCAGCTGCAGCAATCATTCTTTTCACCAAAGAAGCTCTGATACTGTACTGATACTCAGCTACCTGCCCAGTACCAAACAGCAGACAACAAAGTTAGCGACTAGCTAGCGAACATAGTGAAGCATTTAGCAGCTAAAGAGCATATTGCCCTCAGGAGTTGGTGGAAACTGAAACAGAGTTAAAAGGAGAGTGAATATTTGACTTGTTGCCAGAAACATGACGCCAAGTGAATGCTAATGTTGCTGCATGTCTGCTGACTGTGTAACTAGACAACTTTAGAAGGAGATGTTATGTCAATATTGTGTTTTTGCAACACGGTCTCACGGCAGTTCGTGAACATTTTTAATCTATTGATTCGTGTACACGGACACGTTAATCTCGTTTATTTCATGGTGGTCAGCACGTAATGGGAAGCATCTATACGGAGGTTGGGTTTAGGAAAAGAAGAACAGGGAAAGGACACATCACACGCTGGGACACGATCCGCTGTCTCTGGGGAACGTGGGACAACAACAGGACGGTTTAGTTTAGGAAAAGAACAACGGGAAAGAACAACAGGGAAAGTTAACGTTACACGTGGGACACGATCCCCGGTCTCCTGTGTTGTTTGACCCATCCACCACCCCAACCAACCTCCCCGCGCGGATTTTCGGCATTTTGTACTACTCACTACCGTAGTCGTGCTGTGATCACGAAAGATGCTTCCCATTGAAATACATTAGTTTAAAATACGTGGTGACCACTACGAAATAAACAACATTAACGTGTTCGTGTACACGAATCAATAGATTAAATAACGTGACCATTTCACGAACTGCTGTGAGACTGGGTTGATTTTCGGTAGTGGTGGAAAAATGAAGATTCATGAACCATTTACTTTATTTTCTGAGCCCACTAGATGGCACTCTCTGTTCAACAAAGGGTTGACAGCACACTGAATTGCTATTCCTTGAGCCTTTTTCTGTAAACTAAGAGCGCCGTCTCGTGGCTTAGCAAATAGTTCACAAAGCTTCATGAAGCTTCAATAAATTCAGCTTTTAAACATTAGTACATAATTGAATTCAATATTATAATCATGGTAAAAAAGTCTGACCCCAGTGGAGATGAATGGTAGCCTTGAACTAATATTTGTGGTAGTGCAAATGTCTCACAACATAAAGACCACATTTCCCATAAAAACCTTGTAATTTTCTTTTGCAACCACAATGTTGTCACTTTTTTGGCAGTACCTTTTCACCATAACCATCTACTGTTGCATGAAACACAGAAGATTTTAGCTCGATTTTGTTTGACTGAGACAACGCCCTCCTCCTGTTGTGTGCCATTAACTAATGTACCTAGAGCAGAAAATGAGATTGTGAGACAGATTTGGCAATGCAATGTAAGTCGATGTTGACTTTTTGCCTCCAAAGGATGACTTATGGATTTATTCATGATTAGGTGCAATGTGTATCTTAAGCATTGCATGTGGTACTGTGGATACACATAGATTGATTCTAGTGAATTTGTGTAATTACATTTGGTAATACAGTATCATCTAATTCACTTGGCAAAGCTACTTTTTAGCCTCCTAACTGCGGCTTTCTTTAACTGAATTAAATGCTTAACCATGAAACTAGCCCATCTCCTTAGGGATATTTTGCTACAGTTGCCCCTCCTTACACACTCACACACACACACACACACACACACACACACACACACACACACACACACACACACACACACACACATATGCATGTAAACATATACACATGCACATACACTGTTGAGTAGGGTGAAGGGGTTCCCTGACCCCTTGCCGTCCCAGTGTTACACATCTGGGGAGCACATGTGGATCTGTGTGTGTCTGTTGCAACAGCAGATGGAAACATCAGGGCCTTGCCTTGGCTGAGTGAAATACCTCTGTCCTCCTTCCCCTCTCTGTTTTCTCCCACTGTCTCTGGCTCTGTCTATTCTATATTCTATCTGTGTGTCTCATCTTCTCAGAGGTGTACCTCTCTTTCCCCATTGTCCTGTATCCCAAGGACTGCAATCTTGCTGGTTTGTTTGTGTGTTTATTTATTAATTTTCCTGAGGGTGATGACAATTTGTAAATTTGCTCTTCTTTGACTCTGCAAGATAATATTTGCATGTTTTGTGCACCGATATTCTTTCAAAATAATAACATTTTTACTTTTCCCCATTCCCCCTTTGCTGTAGGTGTATTTGACAACTGTTCCCATTCATTGAGTGAGAAGGGCTGGTCGTTAGGCATCCGCACTGTGAAACCTGCTGGCGCCAAAGACGCACGGTTCTACTTCACCCTTCGCACAGACCGAGCCGTAAAATCTACCACTGTCTATAGCCACCAGCGGTACCATGCCAATGCCTGGACTCACCTGATGGCCACTTACAACGGCCACAACATGACCCTGTATGTTGATGGCGCTAAGGTGTGTGGTTTGGTGTGTGAGTTTGGTCATTTACCACTTCACTTTTAACTCGTTGACCACTGAAATACAATGATAACTTACTACTTTGACAAAGTAATCCCAACTCAAGATCCACTTACTAGCTTTCTCTGACTCTGACCATCTATTTCCAAGGTCAAAAATGGTCTTTCATGCTTAGTCTAAAAGTGCCATGAATGTAATCACGACAGCTACTGAGCTCAACAGATCCATCTTCATGACAACTGAGCAAACTCCCACTTATGAAGACATGGCTGACAAGATATGGCTAAAAGCTTAGGAAAAACTAGTAAGTGGACCTTGAGTTAGGATTGTTTTGTAAAACTATTTCCAAGTTCAAGAATGAACTTTAATGCTTAAATGATACTGCTCATATTTTTTTATTCATGCCAGTTGCAGACAATGGCAATCTCAGAACACATCGGCTATCGATCCGACAATGGTTTAGCCTCTGGGAGCAACGGACAATATTTTGGGGGTTCAGGTGTAGCAAGCATAGCCTGGTCATACCAGACTCTCGTACATTTCATTTGTACAGAGAGTCTGGACACTCTCCATTGAGCCACTCTGGATCTGCCATAACCAATCGCTAACGTTTGGTCGTGACGTATGTCATGCGCATGTGCAACAAGAGGGGAGATCGACAAGGCTTATATTTAGCATTAGCATCGCTAGCGTTAGCCTTAGCCAACTTCTTCACCACTAACGGAGCGAGCTAGAAAATCAAACTTTTCCCGAACCCCGTGGGAAGGAGGGCCACAACATCAAGGCCACCAACAAAACTCAGCAAAGATTGTTCTTGCTCTGGCTTTAACTTCTGAATATTCAGCAGTGTTGCCACAACGGACTGAATGGCTTCGCTCGCATTTTTCTCCGCCGCCATTAAGGAACTACAACTCTAGCGCATGGCCATCGTCATCGTTCTCAGCCACTCCCTCTGTTCGCTGATTGGACCACCAAAAATTTGGCTGGAGAAAACAAAAGACTATACCGCGAACCCAGATGTAGTACTGAAGGGAAATGAAAATTGAGTGTAAGTATGTAGGAGGGCGGAGCCAGGCTATAGCCAGCACATTTCCAGGCCAAGACTTCCTATTCTGCGAGAATGGAGATGGAGTTGAGAACCAAAGCTTGAACGCTCAAACCTCATTAGTCAATTCTACTCACACTACAAACGGAAACCAGAACACATCTTGTCCCATTGCCTACAGATTTTGCATTAAAATGCACATATCTGTTTATAGAGATTGCAGACAAAGGTAGTAGGACAGAGTGAGTCTTTGGATTACACCATCAATCATTATTATGATACATTTGTTTCTGCTCCTTCTCTCTTCTTGGCTGTGGTTTCTCCTCTGCTTTTTTTCTCTCAGGTGGGAGAGAGCAGTCTTCAGTCAGGGAATCTCTACAGTCCCTTCATGAAGATGTGCAGAACCCTCTTCCTTGGCAGTAACCAATCAGATCAGGGACACAGCTTCAGGGGCCATATTGGGGGTTTGGTCTTGTGGGGCTATGCCCGCTCTCATGAGGACCTGCTGAAGCAGCCATTTCAAAGTGACAAACGCGAGCCACTTTTGGCGATGTGGGCTGACTTCACTAATGTAACCGACTATATTTAATTTCTACACTTTAAGTTGTTCAGTCTTTGCAGACATTTGTTTATTTAACCATCATCATATAAGGGAAATTATAAAGCATTACTTATCAGTGTTAATCATTTCATCGTTTTATATTGAAATTGGTTTGGATGTAGTATTAAAATGAATTGAAATATAAATTTTGCTTCTAACTTTGAGGTGGAACAGCTTTGGACTCCATACAAAGTTGGCCTCCATCCAACCATCATCACCAGTCCTGTCCCCGAACAAGAACTGGTCTCCTCGTTCTTGCCACCACCATGTGGCTTGACACCCTGCGACAACACCGACATCATCTTCGGCTACAACAACAACTGGCAGCTCCGTTCCACCAAGCGAGTTCGCTATCGGATCGTCAACCTCTCCAATGACGATGGCGGAAACCCCACCGTGTCGCAAGCCCAGATCCAGCTCCAGCACCGTGCCCTAACTGAGGCCTTTAGCCCTTACAACATCACCCTAGATCTTAGCGTGTACCCTGTCAGAAACTCCAGCTTCCGACAGCGGTTTATCCTCAGCAACTGTCGAATTGGGAAGATTGGAAACCGCCGATGTGACCCTGAGTGCGACCACCCAAGGACAGGCCACGATGGAGGGGACTGCCTTAGATTAGGGCCCTGCTACAATTGGAAGAGACAGGATGGAGTTTGTAACATGGAGTGCAACAGTATACACTATGATTATGATGATGGAGACTGCTGTGACCCGGAGGTCACCGACGTCCTCAAGACCTGCTTCGATCCTGAGTCTCCTGACAGGTGAGGTTATAGACAGATGTTCTGCTTTTCAGAGTTTCTCTGTTTAACAGGAATACTCTAATTATTTCCAAGTGCTCTAACATGTAGTTTCTTTTCGATTTCGATTTCTGAACTCTTCCTACAGATTTTTCACATTCAAAGATGATTAGTAGTGAAATGAAGCTTCATGAAGCTTCGTAAACAATATTCTTTATTTTTAAAGCCCACTAGATGGCGGTCTTGGTTTACAGAAAAAGGCTCAAGGAATGGTGTGCTTTCTTAAACGTTTTATTAAATAGAGAGCGCCATCTAGTGGGCTCAGAAAATAAGGAAAATGGTTCACAAAGCTTCATGAAGCTTCATTTGCCCATCACTACCGAGAACATTAAGGGATTATATCTATTGAAGCTCTGGAAGACTTTAAATGTGACACATTTCTGTAGGACGTGTTGAGATTCAGTAACAATGCTCAGCTTAGCTGCGCATTACAAAATGGATGTTACTGAATTTAATTAAATTGTGAATTAAAGCTTTAGTGCGTAACTTTTTCATATGAATGAACGTCAGTTACATTCAAGCCATTGCCAAATGAGTTGCTACAAAGCTAATTAAGACTATCAGCTCCACACAACTCTCTCTGTATTTCTCAGTATGGCTATATTCAGAAGATTGTGTCGTCTGGTGACTTTCGCACGCAGAAACTCGAGTGAAGATAATTACCTCTTCTGAAGAGTCCATCATGTTTTTTTAATCCTCCGTGTCCTCCGTGGCTATCATGGTGGGTACTAGCGACTGCATGGGGGAGGAGTGGGGGCGCATGCGCAATCACGTAGGCTTGTATTGTGTGGACGCGCCGACAGTGTTGTTGTCAATACTTAGAATTCCTCATGGGGGCGGCAGAAACTACGCACTACAGCTTTAAAACAATATTTATGTTGGAGAAGAGAAACCCAGCAACAGAGGGTGTGACGTTATGATTTTTTTTGTACTCATAGAATAATGCTGTGGAGTTTACATTATACTGAAAAGAACAAGATACATTTTGAGTTTGCATTTATAGGAGGGCAAGGGAAATTAGGAATAAAGGCCTAGTTCTCTTTGCGCTTGAGGTAAATAAGGGACTGAGCCTCTTTTTGAGTATTTATGGTAATCAAAATTATAGTTATTATTCTATAGAATTTCAGTGTCAAAGGTGGAATTAAAATAGCAATTATCATTTGTTCAAGAATGGAAAAGAAAAAAAGGGACTCAAGGTATTGATCGTAGTTTGGCTATTTAAAAATGGTGGTTTGTGCAGGATGTCCCACGTCACCCAAGTGGGGATTCTCTCTGACTAATCAGTGCTCTGCAGTGTCTTAGCTCCACCTTCTAGTATTGGCTCAGATCGTTTAAAACCTTGATCCAGGTGATCCAAAAAAAAAGTACCATGTACAAGGTAATATCCACAGCTTTTGCTAATGAAAAAAAGAACGGTTGCAAGCGAGTTAAGTCGAGTCGTGCTCTACCATGCAGTGGAAATGCGCCATTACAGTATTTAGAGCATTTTAAGTAAATCTTTTTCAGGAGGAGGTTGTTGCTGGTCACAAACACTTAATTGAATATGCAGTATAGTGAGCATTTCATCGATATATTGTATATCAATTTATATTAAGACAGGAGGAAAATGTAAAAGAGAGACACAGTGTAGAAAGCATCAGGGGGATAAATATTTAAACCAGTGAGGACAACATGTTTTTCCAGAGGCAAGAAGTCTCTAAGACCCCCCGAGGTGAATATCTGCCTTAGCACACTGAATTGTGCTTCAGCAGGGATGTGCAATGAACAGCTCAACATGCTTCATGTACAAATTGGTACTCTCACTTTACCCAGTAGTTTTAGAGAGAGAGCTCTGTGAAGTGGAGATGGTGGGTGAATAGGCCAAAGTACACACTTATTATTACTAAACAATTCAAGCGACAGCCCGCTGCCTTCCATTTGGTCTGACAGACAGGCTCATGCAGAGTTCCAAATAGCTTGCATAAAGTCTCGCCATGAAGTCGTCGGCCCAGGTTCTTAAAGACCCCATCCTTAATCCAAATTGTAACCACACTCTTTACACTGGGCCACTGGGCAACAGCACATGAGAACTGGAGCTATTTTTTTTTAAAACGATTTAGCAATTGATGTCTGGAGTGTGACAGCTTAACACAAGGATGTATTAATGCTGTTTAAACCAGTAGAATAGTTATTTTTTCCATTTATACGTTAGTCAAATTAACCTCTCTTTACCAATTTACAGGATTTGTTATTACAATTCCTTGTGCTATAATCCAAATCCCAACCTCGCAACTAAAGCAAAGATACAAAGTTTCCTGTCTTCATATCTCTTAAATACTTAATTGGTGTATATAATAATTTACTGTATCTGTATGATTTCAGACTTATTTATAAAGGCCATTTTGTATATGTATCATTATAAAACACATTTGGTATAAAGGAGTGAAATAATGTAGAACATTAAGTTGACTTGGTGCACTATTCCACAATTGGTATAAATAATTCCAGTTTTTCATAATTTAGGTAGCAAATACAACTGGTGATTCAAAATGACAGCTTGACTAACTCCTCCTTTTTTAGTTTCAAATCATGTTAATTATTAGCAAACAAAAGAAAGTAAACAACACAGTGCCAACAAGCACAAAAACGTACATAGCTGAGACAGTTTTTCTAAAAGTTTTTCATCATATTATTTTGGAAATGATTGACCATGATGGCTTATAGTTGCTGGACTATGAATAAAGGAAATATAAAACGTAATATATGCTCATGCATTACTATTGGCAGGTGGCTAGTAAACAGTTTATCTAAGAGGTGGATAATGTCTACTATCAAATGAATAAATGATCAGATCACATAACAGCAGAAGCTTATTGATATTTCCGTTCTGACCAATCAGGAACTGGTACTAACTACCATGTCTAAGTCACAGTTTCAAATATAAACTATATATAACTGACTGTTGGGTTATGTGATACAAACAAGTAGGAATACAGTTTGCTATCTTGTTTGTGGTATTGGGGAGTAATGATGCTACTGATTTAACTACATTTCCAGAAGCCTTTGGGTAGCCTAGCTGTTGTAAAAATGATGTCTCAGTCCCATCAGCAACCTTTTCTCCATTAAGTAGTATGGTTGTACAAAATAAATGCTACATAGAGTGCTGTAGGAATGACTCTTTTAGTATCGCCCTGGTTCCCTCGACAAAAAGCCAATGGGATTTGCTTTTGGATCACAGAAAATAAGCTTTGTGGCAAACACAATTATAATACTTACTACTATGTGTTTTGTTCAGCAAGATAATCTTCACAAATGAACACCACTTTTATAATTTTCGAAGCGTAAATACAATCGGCAGGAGTAAAAAGCTAACGTTAGGCTGTTAACGAACTACACTACGGTCGCATGAATTTAACATCACCACCACTAGCTTCCAACTGATTTTAGATGTTTGGCGTGATGATTTTTGACAAACTGTAGTCTGTAGTCTCATTTAGCCACTTGTTAGCAACCACGTTTTGTAAAGACACGTAAAAGCGTCAACATTCACAAGTGGGGTATTTACTGACATATTTAAGTCGTAGAACATAACGTGAAAATCTCTTAAGCTTGTGTTAACCACAGAACTTATTTCAGGCATCCAACAATAAAGCATTAAAAACACATTGACTACGAAACGAGGGAACTGGAAGTGCAAAAATGCTAACTCATTTCCGGGTTTTAGGATTCTTTCTGGCAGCACTCTATCGTTTTGTTTATTTTCTCCTGGAGAAAAAGACGAAAGAAAGGTGCAGGGCCCCAGTTATGGAGTTATATTCCTATCTTTATTCAAGAGCGCATTATTTCAATTTGAGAACATTTCTCACTATATGTCGTTCAGATTTTGTAATAATTTCCCTCAAAACCTTGCTCTCACACTCAAATAGCCACTGCTCACGCTTGGATTTGCTCTGCTTGTGCTCAAACTTTCTGCTTAGACTCAGATATGTTGTTGCTTGGACAGATTTCCTGCTCTCAGCTTTGGCCCTTCTCCTCACACTCCAATGACCAATGAAATGATCCCTGTCCCGTTGAGGGTGCGTTTGCTTTACGTTGAACGTCTGTTGTGGGCGGCCGCTCTGTAACGGAGTTTATTTACCACCGCCGTCCATTGCTTTATTATTAGTATATGTTAACAATAACTGCACCAATCAGGAAACTGGAGAAAGATTTGAAGTGGGACACATCAAGTTACGTCCACAACTACAAGGGTGAGTAAGCATTTCAGTTATATTACAGTTTAGGTTTTACTATTGGCTCTAACATGAAATTAGCCAAATCCCCAGGAACATGGTTAACCAAACGAGGAAAAAATACAAAGTGGGGTCATCACATATACACATACTGTCCGTCATATGTTGTTCGATCTAGCTAAACTCTATAAAGAAAATCTAATTATTTATGTACATCAAGCTAGGCTATGTGCTAGCGCCATATGCTGCGTGCTTAATTTATGTTACTCACCCTCGTAGTTGTGGACGTAACTTGATGTGTCCCACTTCAAAGCTTTCTCCAGTTTCCTGATTGGTGCAGTTATTGTTAACATATACTAATAAAGGGTGCAGGTGAAAGTGCGTCGACCATTCTGTGCACATTGTTAACATATACTAATAATAAAGCAATGGACGGCGCAGCGGTGGTAAATAAACTCTGTTACAGAGCAGCCGCCCGCAACAGACGTTAAACGTAAAGCGAACGCACCCTCAACGGGGCAGGGATCATTTCATTGGTCAACACTACAGCTGGCATTCTATTGGTTGGGGAATTTTGATACGGTTATAACACAAAAAAAGTCAGAGAGCGCAGGAGAAATCAGAGAGGAGAAGATTTGCAAGCGCGCAGAAAGCTGAGAGCAGGAAATCTGTCCAAGCAACAACACATCTGAGTCCAAGCAGAAAGTTTGAGCACAAGCAGCGCAAATCCAAGCGCGAGCAGTGACTATTTGAGTGTGAGAGCAAGGTTTTGAGGTTTTGAGCAAAGCAAAGCATGCTTTTGACCAAAAGATCAACAGCTTAAATACTTGAACAAACCTGGAGCTGATAGCTCCTTCACTTTCCTTACCCAAAACACAAGGTGCACTTGAGCAAGGCACTTAACATCTGACTGTTTAAATGTCCAACAGAAGAAGACAAGTTGAACTGAACAGCTCCAAATGGCTAGCAGTAGAAGACTGTGGTTGTACTGTGCAGCTTCCAGGTGTGAATTTGAGCAGCTGTGTGAATGCTAAACAGGCTGTTGCTGGAAAAGAACCTGGTGCTTGGTTGACTCTCCCTGGAAGACACAGGTTAAAGTTAGGTAAAAGTAAAAAAAAAAACAAAGTTGGCTTGCATGTGTGTGTTCTCATTGCTTGGCCATATGCAGGACGTTTGAAGTGTGTCATAAGTAAATGTTGATTTATGTTGTCCTTGGTGGGATAGACTAAGCGAGACAGACAGAACATTTTTTTGCTTTGGTAGTTGTTATGGTCAGATGTTCCCTCTGCTCAGTCAGGGCTCTCTACCCTGCAGAGAGGAGATGGACGCTAATGAAAAAGGTTGGACAGCAGACAGCACTCTGCTCTGTTGTTTTGCACAAACGGGTCTGGTCCATTGGCCTCAATTAATCAAAATGCTCAGTGATTTATTCTAGATTTAATTTGATGGTTATTGCAAAGAATATTCCAAAGAACAAATGAAAATATATCCACCACACTTAGTTTTGGATAATAACTAGAATCAGTTTTAGTTTTATATATGATAGGGAATTGGAGAGATCAATGTAATGTGTTGATGTGAGCATGCTTTAATAAATCATTTGATCCGGTTTTGTGCAGAATGTTTTTGCATGAGAGACTTCCATAAATAAGGCCTCTGCTTTTCAGATTTTGAAAGCAAAACTCAAAAGTCACAGGATGTGTGTACTTCTACGCAGTGATGTAACTCCTGCCGTGAATGTTGCCAGAGTTCCTGTCTATAAGCTCCTTACCTCCCACTAAAAACAACATGAACAGCCAATACATAGGAGACCAGAGTGTAGTAAAACTGGGCTAGGTCTTCTGGAAAGGTCCTGACCCCAGCTTGTTGAAAATGCTTGTGTATGCCAGTGCTTTGACATGCCTGCATGCATGTTTGTGTGTGTGTGTGTGTGTGTGTGTGTGTGTGTGTGTGTGTGTGTGTGTGTGTGTGTTTGTGTCCCTGGATCCCAACTCAAAACTTTCTCAGGCTGAGAGACAATTAATGTGAGGATGACATTTCGCTGGCATTTGTCGAGCACTTAACCATTTTTTGGGATCTGGGTTTTTGATATCCCCCCTTCCTCTTTTCTCTGAGCTCTTGGCCAGGTATTCAGATTGTGGGACCCTACATGTGTGCAGCTGCTGCTGGCCGGTACAGGGCCAGAGGTTTTTAGGGCCAAATACTGTCACGACACAAATTTGTTGTTGAGAGCCAGTTCTAGAGCGATGGCCAGGTACACTGCAGATTCTGGCATTACAATAAAGAAAAGGGAACAGGAATGGGAAAGATGGACAGAGAGAGGGAGAGAGAGAGAGAGAGAGAGAGAGAGAGAGAGAGGCAATGGTGGAGAGGGAGTAATGGGGTGGCGGGGGACATCACGTTCATTTATGCTAATAATCCAGGATTTGCTTTTGGTTAGTAAATCCTGAACAGTACACTTGTGTGCAAAGGGCTCCAGGCAACACCCTTGAAAGGACAATCCCGTTCCAACCTTGTTTGATGCTTTACATGCACGTGAATCTCAAGTTTTATTGCGGCCATGTTTTATTCACTAATAAAAACATAACTGCAGTGTTTCCCAGAACAGTGGACGCATCTGAATGAGATTGTTGATTCTCAACATACATACAATTGATCCATGGATGTTGCCTGCCTTATGCTTTCTATGCTAGTGAGCGTTTGCCACATGCAAGGTCATGCAAGTCAATATACTGTAACTGACCATTTGCTAAGCCCCACCTCCCTTAGTTACTGTTGGAAAACGTGGCAAGCTTTCTGTTATTGCATCACACTTATGCAGTTTAGAAGCATACTGGTGGCATATTTACCATTAAATTCTGGAACAATGGGTTCTTGATTTTTGAGAAAAGGTAGTCAAAATCAGCTTCGCTAGCAGATTTTATCAGCTGTAGCTTGCTTAGGGACTATTCATTATTTAATTAAGGGGCCACCAGAGTAGTTTTGGGATCTTCATTCAAAATAGACCTGACCCTCCCTTCACCAGCATTACCTTTTGGATGACTCACCGAAATGACTAAGAGAAAAGGGATGACTCTCTCCAACAATTTATTGTACTGGTTTACGCTTAGACAAAGCTGTACGGAATCCAATTGGTTTTCTGCAGTCATGACTTACGTGACTAAACCTCTGCATCCTCATCTGACGCATCACACTCCTCTGTTATGGTGTGGGGGCCATTTCAGTAGATTTACTCACTAACTTTGTTGTGGAAAAAGCATGGAAACTAAATGCACACTTCCTGCATTACTGCATTACTTCAAATACTAAGTTACTCATCTAGTAAACTAGTATTCACATGAAATAAAACAATAAAACATTGAGACCATTCAGCAAAGCACACCGGGTAATTCAACACGGGTTGCTATGGACTCGTTACTAGGCTTCCTCAGTCATTGTATATTTTAGCATAGGTAAGCTTGCCGAAGAGGAATATTATCCAAAACTCCATTTCTCAGACGAGCGTCAATATGGGAGCTTGCATTTTACCACTCCTTTACTCCTCAAATGCCTTGAAAAGGCTATCATTTGCACATTTTCACAAATAATCACAAATAATCACCGGGACCGAAAGGATATACCTCCCGTCTCATGTCTTCCCGGCTGCCAGCTAGTGCTGTCTGCAGCCAGAGTTTCGGCTTTTTAAAATAAAAGCTTGCGTCTGGTCAGCTATGTTTTCGTACGGTGTTTTGGCTGTTTTTGAACTTAACAGTACAGCAATCATGCTAATGAATGAAATTATTTTTTCAGCAGATGTCTTAGTTACAACATGATTGAGCTAGCAAAGCAGTTTTGTGTTTATATGTGCGAGCGGGATTTATTCAGTTTGGGTAATCCCACGGTCTCTAAAGCTACAGGTCTGGCTGACTAAACAGGGAGGGATCCATCTGCTAGCGATAGGGGCCGAAACTGAGAGAGCTACATGGAGCTACATGGATAAATATGCACCAAACAAGCCACTTTGAAATGTTGCTCTACTCATGAATACAAAAGTTGGGTGACCCTTCCCCGTAGACAAAAAAAATTGGATGAAGCTCCCCTCAACAAAGAATAAAAAGACATGACCCTCCCCTATTTTCCTCCGGTGGTCCATTCCATAAATACCGAACGGTCCCTTATTAAGCTAACGATAGTTCCATAGTTAGTTAAAGAAGCTCCAGCTGACTTAATAATCTTTCCAGCCTAAAGGGAACTCCATTGAAGGGTCTTAAATGTGCATTTGATGGCTATATGGGTTGCTAGGGTGTAAACAAAGCAGGACATAGACGCTAACGTTAACGCTGATAGCATCCAGGATGCAAATTTGCATTTCCTAGGATGGCGAAGGAATGTTCCACCCTACTCTGCCTCTGTCATAAGTGACTTTCAATGTACTACATGTGACTGCAGGCATCTTCTTATAGCACAGAATGTATTAAGCCCCTAGAAGCTGTTTGGATTTAGACACTTTGCATTTACTTTATTTCAGCCTGTAACATTACACAAACACAAGTGAAGTGCACAGTAAAGTATATAATATATTAAAATTTTGAACTGCTGTTCATGTGATATTTTTAGAGTCTGTCTCCTGATTCCGGATGGTTCAAAGTAACTGACTTATCAACAATAATATTTAAAGTGGACACACATCTACAGTTTTACATGGTGACATTGCTAATGCTGACTGCTGTTGATTCATGCAGTGTTTGACTTGCCCACAAATGGTAATTTTGTTAATTTATAACCATGGTTTTCACTTTTAGCCAAGTAGAGCCATTTTTTTTACCAGGTTGGGCCTTAGACTTCCATTAAGGCATCCTCTGAGTCTCAGAAGTTGAAGAGTCAACTTTTTAGTGGTCAACTTTCTGTCACTTGTAATAGTACAGCCGTGGGTGATGGATACTGCATGCAGCCTTGGCAGTACTGAGCTTGAGTTATGTAGTGAGAGCCTTCCCTGAAGCATTTTAAATCTCAAACCTTATTTAGTCAGGCAAAGTGCCTGAGAAAACATTATTATTTACAGTATAACACATGCCCTCTGGGACGGATTGCATCAGGGGGAGGATTACACACAAGAAGGACTCTTGGATGCTGAGTAACACCTTTGGACCAATTTAGAGGCGAAGTGCCTTACTTAATGGTAGATTGTGAGTAGTGTATGTGAGAATGGGGATTACTGCTTCTTATTTAATTCATCTATATTTTTCCCAGCTGAAAGCTGAGATTTTACAGTCACAAGCTCACCTGTCTATCCTTCAGGCTGTAGGAACAATGTAAGCAGCACTTAGCCAAAGCTGAAGTATTTTTAATGAGGAATTATATAAATTATATTTTAATAAATGAGCACTTTCTAAGCTTTAGAAAGAAGCTTTTTTTCAGCCCTACAGCTAAGCTTGATCAAAAGCATAACCCTTACCTTCTATTTAAGAAACCAACATAAAACAAATCATCCAAATACACTAACAGTGACTGAGGTAAAGAATGGTTTAGTAATTTTAACAAAGTTAGCCCCACAGCTGAACTTGATCAATTACATAAAACCTCCCTGCTTGAGACATACAACATGGTACGATAATCCATTATGTTATAATCATCGAAAAACACTTACATCCAAAGATTTGCCTGTGTGAGATGAAAGAAAACAAGACTTCACAAATAAAATTATGTATGATTCATACATTTCACAAAATGTATTTTTGTAGATGATGCACCACTAGATGACTTGGCACTGTTGCTACCCTGTACATAAAGCATATACAATATGTCCCATATACTGACAACCAGATTACTTTTTTTTAATCAAGCAGAAAGCATAGTAGGCTCAGCTAAAAGCCTTAACTGGCATCCACATTCAAGCATTCAGGCAACAGTCCATTGGGCAGCTAGTGAGACCCCATTGCAAGGCTCTCAGACCCAGTAAGGCCTAATGGTGATGGGTGCAAAATATTTCCAGCTATGAAAGCAAATGACATGTGACATCAAATCAGCCAGGGAAAACAAAGTCGGCTTCACACATCAAAGTGCCTCCAGGGTAATTCATCACAGTCAGAGAGAGAAAGAGGTGGGGGGTGGTGGTTTGAAGTACCCTGACCAATTCAAACAATTATGATTAGAAGGCTACATACCGGGCAAAAAAAGATGTTGATGGATTGAAGCAAACTGCCTTCTGCTAAAGAGATGCTCACAGAGAATATATATTACCAAATTCACTCTCACAGGACTAAATTGCATTAACTTGAGCAGAAATTATGGGAATATATAAGGAATATATAAGGAATATTTTGGAAAGTACACTTGTTTATTTTCATTCTGTGATATATGTGTGAAGATGAAACCTATTTGCATGTGGTAGTCATTTTTAGCTTATTTTACCATAACAGCTTGCATGTTTTCCCCTGCAAGTTAGCCAGCCTAACTCAAAAGCTGTAATATTTTCACATTGCAGCCCTGTATATACTGTAGCCTACTGTATTTAATGGTTAACTTAAACCTGTAGTCATTTAAATTACACAACGCAACATACTTAAAACCATCTGTAACAGGAGCAACAAAACGAACAGGAGATGCTAATCAATCACAGTCTAACATGCCTAAAGTGTCCTGAGGTCTAATCAGGCTACATAAGTGAAAACACACTGTGTGAGAGGGCAATGGCTGTGTAGGACCAAAGCCCGTCTACGGAAAGCCGTTCCACTCCCTATTCAGCCCCATTGTACCGAATTTGGTTGCAGTTCCTCCAGAGTTCCACTGGGGGTGATCGCGGTCCAGTGCTAAATGAATGGGACTCTATGGAGCTAGACGGCTACATTTGTCTCTTTCGCCTGATTGTCGTTGAGAAATCTCAGATTTGATTGTAGTTTCTGCAAGTTCAACATGGATTATAGGTCGAAAGTTGAACGAACGAGTACTTATGTCCTTTCGATTTTGTACAGGTTGAGTCGTTGTTGCCCATAACACGCTAGCATTCTGCTAATGAATGCTGATTGGTCAGTGAAGGACTGATTACGATTGGAGATCCCGCTTGACGGCATCCACAGCAGAACCAGAATGTCAGAGTGAATATTTCGGCGTGGTCTTTAAAACATTAGCAAACCTCTTTCTAGCACGTGTATTAACAGGGAGAGCCTAACCTGTCAGCTGTGTTGTCAATGCTTCGAGAGAACAAAGGAAGCGACTCAGAGCTTGCCGTAAAGCAGTATCTCTGGCCGTATATGTGTATGACGTCATTGACATTTTAAAAGGCTTTTTAGAACTTATTTTTTTAACTTATTTTTTATTTATCGTAAACAGTCAGCTTAGAAATACATAGTAACATAAATAGGTATCTGATCAGACCAAAATTTAGAAATAAATAAGTAAATAAATAGAATGAAATAAAGTGAAAACATAAACATAAAAAATAAATGAAGTTTAAAAAAAAAAGAATTAATTAAAGAAAAAGGGGGTGGGGGGTGGATGCTCTCCTCTTCAAAACATTTTAAGCACAACAGGGGTCCATCTCTTCAAAAATGTGTCCCTCTGGAGCCTCAGATTGTGAGTTATTTCTTCCATTCAGTAAAGCTCCCACACCCGCTCGTTCCACCACTGAAATGTTGGTACAGTGGGCTTAAGCCAATTTACATTGATACCCTTAATGGCTGCAGCAAGAAGGATTTGCAGAAGGTATATATCATTCCTTTGATCAAAACCATGAGGGGTGGCTCCCAACAAAGCAACCAACGGGTCCCTATTGACTTCTATGTTAAAAATATTGGCCAGTGCCGAATAGATATCATCCCAATATTTCTTAAGTTTCCCACAAGACCAAAAGGTGTGGACGAAGTTTGAGTCGGTTTCTCCACAGTTCCTCCAGCAGCAACTTGTTGTTGAAGAACTATACTTTCGTGTTATGTGCGGCGTTCTAAAGTATCTTGCTACCATTTTCCATTTGAATTCTCTCCAGCTATTGGAGGAAGTTACTCTGTGCGCCTCGGAACAGATGTTAACCCAGGATTCCAAGGAAATATCTTGCCTAAACTCTGCCTCCCATTTTGCTTTGATATACAAAGTATTGTGAGCTTCCATATTCTGGAGGCAGTTATAAAGACAAGAATAATTTTCCTCTCACTTTCACCTAATTGAACCCTGATGAGATACTGCTCTACCGCAGATGGTGAGCGTATTTTCTCAAACTCCTCCTGCTTATTAAGGAACTGTCGGATTTGAAGGAACCTGAAGAAATCCGTGTTTGGAATCCCAAACTCCTCTGCAATCTGGGAAAAGGACTTTACGTTATTTGACTGAACTAGCTGGTGGATATAAATAAGTCCATATCTAGCCCAGTGTTTGAAGCCTCCATCCAATCGTAGTGGCATAAAATTAGGAGTGAATTTTATTGTAGATAAAGAGGATATGGAGCTTGGTAGTTTATATGTTTTCTGTATTTCTCTCCAGATTCGGGCCGTGTTTTTTGTCCACATATTTATCCTACATGATTTCAGTGATATGTTGGAGAAAGATATCTGTTGAAGTGTATACTCAAATTGTGATATTTATATATTTAACCACCTGGTTGGGATATCATTAATGATCCAGGTAGGGCTGGGCAATATTTCAATATTATATCGATATTGTGATACAAGACTAGATATCGTCTTAGATTTTGAATAATTGTAATATCGTTACATGGTAAGTCTTTTCCTGGTTTCAAAGGCTGCATTACAGTAAAGTGGTGTCATTTTCTGAATTTACCAGACTGTTCTAGCTGTTCTATTATTTGCCTTTATCACTTAGTCATTATATCCACATTATGATGGTTATTTATCTAAAATCTAAATGTGGAAGATATTTTGTGAAAGCACCAATTGTCAACCTTGCAATATTGTTGCAATATCGACATTGAGGTGTTTCGGTCAAAAATATCGGGATATTTGATTTTCTCCATATCGCCTAGCCCTAGATCCAGGCGACCATGGGCTTTAGTTGCGCAGCCCAAAAATATAATTGTAGGCATGGTAAAGAAAGACCCCCATCAGGTTTAGGGAGCTGCAGGGTTTAAGTCGTATTCTGGGCCTCTTGCGTAGACCTACTGACTGTCAATAGCTAACTATGTTACGGCACGCAGCAAGTTGGTATAGCTTAGCAAACTTTCCTAACTCTGAAGAAAAAAACAGCTGTGACTTGTGGATGTTTGGTGGCTAGCTTGCTAGTTAACAAGGTACAGTTTTGGAGCTGTTTAAAAGCAAATTTTCTCTCATACGTTATGCTAGCAGTTTTCCCCACTACCAGTGCTAAGCTAGGCTAAATACGTCCTGAAAAGCTCTCAAACTCTCTCGACTTCTGGTAGTCAGCAGGTGTATTTTCAAAAATGTTGATGCATTTCTTATGCTATGTTTTGGGAAATTTGCTAGTTATTTCACTTATCTGTTTTAGTAATAAGAACGCAGAACACTTTAGCATAATGTTACACTATGTTTAAATACTGTATGTAGCTCATTTTGCTTCTGTCTGTAGATACATATATGGTGTAGGTTACGGTATATGGCCAGGTTTATTTTCAGAACAGTAACAGTAACCACATATTCATAAAGTTCTCACTTTCCAATTGGGCCACCATCTTTTTTTGCAAAGTAATGAAGGAAAAGAGCTCCTGTTTAGCTCAAAACAGTAGATTGCTACAAGGTTTTACTTTTGCAGTGTGCACCGTGGAGCATAATAACCACGATTGAAAAGGGACACGCATAATTTTGGATTTACTTTTTGTTTTTTACTTTCATGCATGGTTATGGCATAGGCTACATTGTTTGCATAAAAAAATGATATTCTGTATTAACTGTTATATCTACTACACCTGTGTAAATGTACACTAGAACTTAAAGGTCCTATATTATGGCCAATTTTCGGGATCGTACAATATATTCTGGGTTTTTACGCTCCGTTTTATTTATCTTTTTAAGCCCCGCCTCCCTAAAAAGCCCAGTCTGCTCTGATTGGTCAATGTTTCCAGGTCTTCTGGTACTACAGACTCCTTGTCTCTGCACCATCATTGCAGTCAGGGAATGACTGTAAAGGCCCAGACACACAGAGCCGATAATTGGCCGTTGGACAGTCTGGTGAGGTCAGTGACTCAAGTCTGTTCGGTGTGTTCCGTGCTGCCATCCGTCTGAGGGGCTGTCGTCCTTCATTTTGGCTGGCACTGCCGGCAGTTGGACTCAAATGACCCATCTGATTGGTAGAGTGCTAACCCGGAAACGGGGTTCAGAATGAGCGTGACTAGAGTCTCTCAAAATCTGATGAAAATCTTTTAAACTGACCTTTGTTGATCTGAAATGAAGACAGATTCAGCAACTGCATGGCCTATTTCTCGCTTAAAGGAACACACCGACTTATTGGGACTTTAGCTTATTCACTGTAACCCCCAGAGTAAGACAAGTCGATACATACCCTTCTCGTGTCCGTGTGTGTTGTAACGCTGTCTGACGGTTCCACTGGTAGCTTAGAATAGCACTGAACCTGTAGGTAACTAGTTCCAACTAGCCTACTGCTCTGAATAAGTGACAAAATAACGGCAACATGTTCCTATTTACATGTTGTGATTTGTAGAGTCACAGCGTGTACAAAAAACAACGTAACATGAGACACAGCCATCTTCTAACCGTAAACAAACTGGGAACTATATTCTCAGAAAGGCGAAGCTCTGCTACTTCTGCTACTTGGGCGGAGTGATTTGCTTTGTAGCAAGCCTTAGTAGGCTAGTAGAGCAGTAGGCTAGTTGGAACCAGTTACCTGCAGGTTCTGTGCTAGGCTAAGCTACCGGTGGAACCGTCAGACAGCGTTACAACACGCACGGACACGAGAAGGGTATGTATCGACTTGTCTTACTCTGGGGGTTACGGTGAATAAGCTAAAGTCCCAATAAGTTCCTTTAAAATGTTTTGAGAAACACGTTTCGGTGAACTATTTTAGTACAATATGAGATCATATTCTGAACAAGCCGCCATGACAGTCTGTCTTTGAATTTCCGGAGAAACAAGACCCATGTGACGCGTTTGTCCAATCAGCTGCCGGTTTTCATTTGTGGGCGACAATACAGATTAGCGCTGCTTGCTGTTATGGAGAGGTATTATGTCACGTCGCTTTGGTGTGTTCCGAGGCACTTTTTTGACCAATTTGGGGAGACTGATCAGCCCAACTGTCTTTTCTGCCGACGTTTGGCCGTCGGCTCTGGGTGTCTGGGCCTTTACAGAACTCTGTATCAGCACTTTCTACCAACATATATTATAGTTGTGACATCACAACCGTACAGAAGTCCTGACGGCACCGTTTCTGAAAACGCCTGTGTGCATTTCTCTATGGATTGAGCGTTGTGATACTTTCACAGTATTTCAACACATTCTCACTCCCATCGTGTACAATTCGGACGTTTGGTCAGGTGCCTTTGGTGTTGTTATTGACGCTAAAAGTCTCCTTTAGTACTACTACTAGCTACCGTTGTTTCTCTTAATAATATGTCATCTTCACACGCCACAGAGCTGCTGCTCTGCCCGGTACGTTCTATACACACGCTGAGGGATGCTTATTGCATCGTATCTGACGCTGAGAGACACTGACCAAGCGTCCGTATTTTACGAGTTGGGAATGAGAACGGGTTGAGTATTTATATTGCAACCTCAACCTGCTTTATAATAATAAAAAAATATATGGAAATCTAACTTTTTACAATATGAGACCTTGGAAATTATGATAATAGTATTCTATGTCTAATATTTTCATGTTTTCTCTTTTTTAATTTCTGCAGGGCCTATATGAGTGTGAAAGAGCTAAAGGAGGAGCTACACCTGAGCGGCACTGACACACTCAATGTTTTCTTTGCCAGCAACTCGGTGCGTGAAGAACTGGCAGGAGCTGCAACCTGGCCATGGGCAAAGGAGGCTCTAACCCACCAAGGTAAGTTAGATTACATCTAACAATTTGTATTTTGTACTTTCTTTTTCTTCTCTCCTCCTTTACCAATTTGACATTATTTTTGTCTTTATTTGATCCTGTTTCTCTTTCTGTGATTATCCATTCCTTCATCATCTCTTTACTTGCTTTACTTACTCTCTTTGTTGTCTACTTTGGTGGTATCCAAACGAGATGGGGAGAGCAATTGGAGCTGGCAGAGATTTTCCCGGCACATTGCCTCTTTCCTCTTCTAATCATTAGGCCCCTTTCCACTGGAAAAGGCTTATCAACCCAACAACAGCCAAACAAACAAACACAAGCAGTGTGGGCTCGTTACAAGACTTTTTTGGGGAGTTTTTCCTTATCCTAAGCGAGGGTTTTGGGAGTTTTGATATTGGGCTATATAAATAAAATTGACTTGAACATTGTGGGCTCTGTAACATTGTTGCCACCCATGCCCACGTGCCAGCTGTTCTTTTATTTATTTATGCACTTTTCTTTTGCTAGTACAAAGTAGTGAGACACATGGGATGTACCTCCAGTGAAAGCATTTATCATTTTAAGAAAATGTCTCACTGGAAGAATTTACATGGCCCTGTAACAAGCAAAATGCGTGAAATACTGTTACATTTCCATCACCTTGTGAATCCCTGCATCAAAGAATCTGTCTGTTCACTACCAGTTGAGTATACTTAATAAAGTGGATCCTTAAAGAAATAGCACATTCAAGCTTTGTCTTGTTTATTTAAAAAAAACAACTTAAATAAACATATTACCCCACACATTTAGTGATGAAATGATTAGTCGATTGATGTTACGATTGACAACTAATTGATTATTAATCGTTTAATCCATTGGAATTTCTGCTTTAATTTAGCTTATATAATTAGGAATTTAATACTTGTGAATTTTGTTTGAAGGTCAGTTTAAATACGGTACTCAGTTTTGTTTCGATTTTATTTTCACTTTGAGCTCTGTTAAGTTCTGCTGGTCATTTTTTATTTAGAAATTTAAAAATAACAGTAGACTAAATTGATAATTGAGGAATTAAAATCATAACTGGGTGATTCAATGACAGTAATTGTTTGCTGCAACCTTATAGGCAAAACATGCAGGTGACGTTTTATGTCCACAGTGCACACATCAAATTTGTGTGTCTTCCAAAGACATTTTTGTTTAAAAGAAATAGCATGAAGAAATGTCAAAAATGCACACACACAGCATAATCAAAGCAAAACCTGCACTATTAAACAAAAATAACGTTTATATATTAGCACCAGCATTTAGCATATGAGTTGTCAACAATGATTTTTAAAATTAGATGCAAAGAAGAGTTGTTTTTACTTCTTTTGACTTCTTTGGTAGAAAGGAGGAGAAAGACAGCTCTTTGCCAAATTTATTTATTTATTTGTGAATATTCAGATGTATTTTCTCATGCCACCACTAGAGGAGCTGGACATCTTAGGCATGGGGAGTACACACTGAACAGCTCCCTGTAAACACATTAGAGTTAAACATTTCACTGGTTTTATTGTGCCCACCTTTTGTTCTAAAAAGCTATAATTCCATTTTGGGGTAATGACATCCCTTGTTGTTGTTTCTTCGGAATAGAAAATAACTGATAATTATATAACGTAATATGTTTTTGTTTTGTAGATGAATGGGCTTGAGAGATAGCTATTCATTTAAATAGGAATACTTTGATGCTACCAGTTCTAATGTCAGAGTAGATGCTATATTTTTGAATGAAACTGTTGAATTTAGTTCTCTACTGAATGTCTCCCACATGACATTTGTTTCAGTTGCTCAGCATCTGTCCTCTTTTTAAAAACGTTAGTGGATGACATGTCGTCTCTGGAGGCTGTTTTTTTAGTGTCTTCGTATTTTAATGTCTTTATTGTTCTATTTCTTCACCACTAAATGCACTGTTTCTAATTAGAGAACCAATAACTTTCATGTCTGTTCTTGATTCTGCGATTATCAGCATGCTGCAGAAAACCTGTTTATCCACTTAAAGGCCATTTTTCTAAGAATTCACCATAGCCCCAAAACCATAGCTGATTTTAAAATTGCTATATTTGGAACACGTTGGTAATGATTTGTATTTTTATTTAGTCTTTAATTTTCTTATTAAATTTGTGTTTTTATAGTACAAAATGTCCACATCCACACCAAAAACACATACCTTGTCGTGCATGGCGCATGGACTAACTTTATACCAAATTCAAACATAAAGATAAAGATGCTATCTTCACAATCCTACCTACGACACCTTTAGGACAGTGGTGAAAGGTGTCAGCTGTTAGGAAAAGGAGGCAAAATGGTGAATACAAGGTTTCTGCAGAGCAATCCTTTATATTCAAGCAAGAAAAAATGGCCCATTGCACCCGTAGCCACCTTACTCTATCCTGTTTCCTTTTCTGTCTTGTTTCTGGTTTACAATACTAAAGTTTTACTTCACTCCTAATTGGTTTTAAATGTCACAGTACTTAGTCTTTTTACAATGGAGGTCTGTTTCTCTTTTGGAAATTCTGTAGCAGAGTACATCTGGAGTTGAATAGCCACACAGCTGGTAGTTAGAATCTGGACTTTGACAGCAATATCACATTTGTTTGCTATCTGTTGTTTTTGTTGGGTGCTTCTGAAATCTTATCAAAAAACAATCCTACATGGGTAATAGATCTGAACACGGTTTCATGTTTTTAGGCACGGAACAGTAGCTGAGTCTGGGGATTTCCTATTATTTATTGTGTTGCCAAAGGGCACTAAACCTGTTCGCCTGTTGAAGGTGTTACAGTCTTGAAAGAGAGTGCTATTTTAGATTTGAACCGTGTTAAGGCTCACATAACTTTTCATTAGAAACTAAAACTATATTTACTTTATTTTATATATTATCAAAATACTAAAATAGACATATATATACTGTGAACTATCTTTTGTACTCAGGTGGGATGGTGCTAAACCCGTCCTACTTCGGTACCATGGGCCACCACAACACCATGATCCATGAGATGGGCCACATCTTTGGACTGTACCATGTCTTTAAGGGAGTTAGCGAGCGAGACTCCTGTGATGACCCATGTCAGGTAGGGCTGTTACATCTTTTCCTCTTGATACTTATGTGACAAAGGGGACGAAGGTATCTATGCAAAGCTGTACTGTATTTACTAAAACCAATGTTATTGTTCTGTGTCATACAGTTTATTGCCTTATTCAAAATGTTACTTTATGTGGGAAAGTGTCTTTCTTCAGTCGTCATGTCTACGCTTAAATGTGCTTTATATGAACCTGGTGATATTTTCAATTATTAAAACGATACTTTAAGCAACAACTAAGAGGGGGTTGTCTGTGTACTCCATCTGCCGTCTGTATTCATGCCTCCCTGGATAGAGCTTTTCACTCTCCTGTGATCATTTGAAAGTAGTTCTGTCATATGCACTTGCAGGAGACCACCCCATCCATGGAGACAGGAGATCTATGTGCTGACACTGCACCAACACCCAAATCCAAAGCGTGCCACGATCCTGGAGCCGTCAGTGATACCTGTGGAGTCGCTATGTACCACAACACACCTTATAGCAATTACATGAGTTACACAGGTACAGTCAATAAACATTCTTTACTTTCCTTACTTGTAATTAACAGCAGGCTTACTGTCAGACATCAATTTTTTTTATTTTTTTTTACTTGAAGGTGCAATATGTAATACTGACAGCTGGTGTTTCAAATAGTTACTGCAGTACAAATTCAAAATACTGGAGAGAGTTGTCTCCCCCGCCCGCTCCTCCCCAGACTCGAAGTTCACAGAGGTTGCCAGGCTGAGACCGCAGCATCCACAACAATGTTGCTAGACGCTTGTCTCACATAGCCAGACATTACTTCACAGCACAGCGGAGTAGCTAACGTTAGATGATGGCTATATTGACAGTTATAAAACCGCGTGCTCACGCGGAGCTCTGTACCCAACTGACAGACACACTTCCTAGGCTTAAAATTACAGCAACAATAGCTAAACACACTGCAAACTCACGGTCCTCTCTTCCCGATTTACAGCGCCCCTTTCTTGGCTTAAAA
Source organism: Sander vitreus (assembly GCF_031162955.1). Lineage (NCBI taxonomy): Eukaryota > Metazoa > Chordata > Actinopteri > Perciformes > Percidae > Sander > Sander vitreus. The sequence goes on from NC_135866.1 coordinate 24,596,996, forward strand.
TAACTCACCGTTGTCGGCTACGGCCGCTGAACAGGCTACGTTAACGTTAGCAAGGTTAGCATGGCGGCATTAGCAAGGACCAGTCGGGATCACTTTGCTGGCTGTCTCAATTGTTTTTACAAGTAACCAACTCGGGTACTCAAGCTATAATTCAATGTGAGTACACAAATGTTGAAATGACATAAAATTCCCGTCTCCCGTCTCTGGTCACCAAACAGTTAGAAACATGCTGTTTTTTTGTAGGTCGGGTAGAATCTATCTCCCTTGATCCTGTATGCATTAGCATTGTTGTCAGAAAAGATAGTATTTCAACTTAGCATGCTTCCTTAATATCTGATGATGCATTGGGATCATTTTGGGATTTATTACAGTAAATATATTACATATTGTACCTTTAATGTTAGTTAATAGGCTATATATTTTTTGGCTTTTTTATTGTTGTCTGCACGTCTTCTCTGAAGTCTGCAAGTTTTGCTAGTGTTGTAAAGATAATTAATCTTGATCTCAAACTATGCCATGTGGGGTCTTTGAGGAGGGGAATTTGAGGAAATTGGTCCTGGAAAGGCAAGTCCCTGAAGTTGATGTATAGGAAAGTGTGGGAGCACTGTTTGTAATACACAGCCACACAAGCAATACAATACCATGTATACTGCACACAAATAACTAGCATTACTTTTACATTTTTGTGTGTGTCTCAGTTGTTTTATTTTAGCTAATTTCAGTATTATAATGTGCTTACCTTAAATAATAATAATATACATTACAATAATAAATTACAGTCATAATTAATCTGACAAAACTGAGTTAAAATGAACTATTTCAGATGTCAGTGCATTTAGATTGCACTGTATTATCATGCTTTAAGTCAGGAAAATGATGGCTTAAATAGCTTATTTTGACATCTGAATGTTTTTGCTCAGACAACCTGCACTTAAATGTGTCATTGTATCTTAAGAGCAGAATAATATTATCGTTTTAGTCATTTCATTGTCTGATATACTCAAATTTAGTTGCATGCACTCTGAAAGGTTCATTAAGGACATTGCTGTTGTGTTCACAGGATGTTATTTCACCTCCTCTCCTCACGTCTACAATAAACCTAATTATTTTCAACCATGTGATTAGCACTGAAATTAGATGGAGGCTTGTGTTTGAACCTGATTCATTATGATTGCCTTGACTTTTTATTTTCATTGCACCAAATCAGATGACAACTGCACCAACCATTTCACTCCCAACCAAGTGGCCCGGATGCACTGTTATCTTGACTTAGTTTATCAGAAGTGGCTGATGGACCAGCACCCTGCCCCCATTCCTTTGGCCCCCATAGTGACAGACCAGAGTCCGGATTCTGTCTCTATTTATTGGCTACCGCCTTTGAGGGGACCACTCTATCAGAGGTACGATTGCATGGCTTAATCCTAATTATTTACCTCTTCAAGGTATACACCACATTGAGTTTCATCTGTTGTCTGCACTTGTCTCCTCATCTGAATGCTAATTCTACCACAATCCCAACCGTTATTGTGGACAAATAATGCATGATTATAGTGTTCAAACATATTTAAAAAAAATAGTTGACTCTCATCTGATCCCAAAAGATCTTTGGGAAATATGTTCACCTGATCCTATGACTACTTTAGTGATAGAGGCGCTCTCCAAGTCTTGCCAGAATAAGGCTTGGAGCCTTTAAAAATGACATGATGTTGTTGGCCCAATGTAACATGTTCATGTACTGTTGCTACTGTAGCCTCAAATAAACTCCTCCACAAGTCGGCAAATTCAGAATTTCATGTTTTTACATTCAAAGCTTCTACTGAGGTTTTGAATGAAGCTTGGAATGTCTGTTGTCATATTTTATAACGTCATTAACCCCCCCCCACCCACCCCCAAAAAAAGACAAAAATCCACGAAAAGAATCCTCAATTTGGATAAAGTGGTTCATTAGATTAAATAAATTAGTCTTTTTTTATTAAATACATTTTCTTTAAAGAATATAATTCATTATTTTTGTCAACCTAAGTACATGCCAGCAGGATAATCCAATATGGGCATAAAATAATGATGAAATGATAAACGGCTCATAGCAACATTATGCTACAACAGAAAAAACGCTCTGGCGTTATTGGAAATGTTTGGATCACACAAGTCGGAAAAAATCCTATGAAGCCATCACTGGAATCTAATTCTACAAATAGTATAATACTAATAATATTAATCTAGCCTAATCTTTATCTGCAACTGTGCAGAACTACTGGGATCAAACAATAAATAGACATGCAAAAAAAAAAGGTGGGCAGCATTCCAATGTTGATTAAGAATTCAAATGTCAACATTATGAATGAAGCTTCGAGGCTGTTCTGAATTGAAATATTCAGAACAGCCCTACTTATAGAAATATATTTGCCTTGTTGGGACAAGCAAAAGACAAAGTGTGATATATCAATAATCAGCGACTCTGTTTCCTTTTGTCCCAGCTCCTCCATCCATGTGTCTGGTATCAACTGTGGAGACTGTGAGAAAGACGGTGTTTTCCACCAGTACGCCTCCGAGGCTACCTCACCTCGCATCTGTGACACGTCAGGCTACTGGACACCCGAGGAGGCAGTTGGTCAGTCAAAAATCACTGTGTGTGTGTGTGTGTGTGTTTGTGCATATGTGTCTAAAACAAGGATGATTATTTTCTTTTTAAATGCACCGACAAAATCTAGAATAGTTTTTCAGGATATACTTCTTCTTAATACAATCCTTCCTCAAACCAGTGTAAGAGATTGTTGGAGCTGTATGTAAGGCTGCGACTCAATTATCGTTTGTTAGTGATGAATTACTTGATAGAGATAGATTTTTTTTTCAACTATTGGAATTCATTCAAATAAATAATGGCCAAGTTGAAACCGGTAGTGGTAAATGATTGCTCATCTTTCATCCTAAAATCTACAGCTGACTAAGTTAAGTTCTTCGTCCGATAAACCCTTCTGTCAACAATTATTGACAGTGAGGAATGTGGCGGTTTCAGGATTGAGTTTGTGTCCTTGAGTTCTACTTCTGTCTCTTGTTTCCACAGAGCAGATCTACCCCCTCCCCTGCAAACACACACACACACACACACACACACACACACACACACACACACACACACACACACACACACACACACACACACACACACACACACACACGTCTCTTCCCTGTAAATTTCAGGTGCGTGCAAGGCTAATGGCTCCTGGAAGAGGAAAAAGCAGAAAATCATTAAATGATAATTGCACTCAGCTACAGACCTCTCTCTGTCTCTGTCTTATTTTAGCCAAAGTGAGAACAAGGATTTTTAGGCAAACCGTCTACTCTGGGTAATGTTTGGGTGCTGTACAAACACTAAACCTCAGTCATAAACAAAAAAAGCACCAAAAAAGTGTATCTTGTAGCACTGTACTTTGAAACATAATTCTTTATGTAAGCACATGGTCCTTGTTATTCCAATCATAATTTCTACAGAAGCCTGGTTTCCTTTGCCATGACATATAGGGTGAGGGGAAAGAATCAAAGAACACAAGAAAGCAAACAAGAAAGCAAAGAGAGAGAAAGAGATATACAGAAAGAAAGAACGAAATACCTTACAAACACAATAACACTTTCCTTCTCTTCCGTGGAAACTCTACCCAAATATGTGGAAATCCTCTGCTGGAATTTATGCTTTGAAAACAAGAGGCGAGGAGGAACAGGGGGGATTACGGCTCCCTCTCTTTCGCTGCGGGGATCATAATGATGATAAAGAGTCAATTACAGTCTTACTCTAAACAGTGGTATGCACACAGCTGAGGAGACAGCCAGTCTGCTGGCTTCCCTGGCTCCCTTTTCACTTTCCCACTTCTAAAGACAGATGCTGTGCAGGGTCACTTTGTCAGCCAATGCAGATGGGTAATATTGGCTTCAGCAGGGAAAGTGAAAGGGGAAGTTAGACAAATTCAATGCGGATATCATTGCTGGCAACACAAAACACTTTTACAAGTTTAATGGCAAAACACTGTTTGCAAAATTGTCCTTGAAAATGTTGTCTGTGCCACAGTCTTGACTGGTTTGAGTTTTAAGACACAACTCGGCCTGTTTCAGGAGCCGGCGTTCATGTTGAGAAGGATTAGATTTGTTTGAACTATTTCCAATATATATATATATAAAAAAAAAAAAAAAAGTCATATATTGTTTGAAAAGGTCTTTACACCCCGACAGCAATAAATAACTTATGGGCTCTAAAAAAAGGAGCGAAAAAGATCCGTCTAATGTAGCTGCTATAATCCTGTAAAAATGCCCACCAATCAGTGTCTCTGCTTGGAAAGAACCAATGAAATGCCTCCTTGACCTGCTGTGCATACTCTACCACTCCTGTGTACGAGCCTGAGCTCAATGCGCGTCGTCACCACATTTCTAACAGAAGTCATGTTTGTTTAAAATATTTGGTATGATAATATTATCTGTTTGCTTACCGGTGAATGAGACATGAAGTAAAATTGCGGTCCTTTCTCTGCTCTGAAGCAGCGATGCAGCGGAGCTCGTGCGTGTCTGTGTGTGGCTCAGAGCCCCGAGGGCAGGGGGAGGGGTTAGACCGAGCCCCGAGGAGATGCTACTTTCAAATCTTGCTAGCTTTTCAACATTACTAACCCTGCCTTTAAAGTGGTTTATAATTCAAAATCAGAAAATTTAAAGTAGGTGCATCATGTTGTTCAATGTACTGCATTTTGCAGAGAGTAGATGAAAGGCATGAGAATGTCAATACCTGTACAGGGGAATGGAAATCTAACATGGGCGTACGGTATGCGTCAAAACAGCCAGGGAACAGGGATGCAAACAATTATCCATATATTTGATCATCCACTGGAAATATTAAAGCTACAGTTCTGGTTCACGTTTATGCCTATTTGGGCAAATCTGGACATCATTTACCTGGTGTTCTTTGTCTTTTTTTCACATTGGGTGTGAAATATGTAACACCTCATTAACATCCTGATTTTATTTGGCTTTCTGAGACACAGTTGATAATAAAACTACCATAATGGGATTCCTTTGTAACAATGTAACAAATAAAAACTAATTTTGCCTGGTGTCAAGGTGGTTACGGCTGCGTTGGCCATATTTTAAGTAAGAGGACATGACGCTTTTTTTGTCAACTGGAAAATTCTGCTCTCTCTCTTGTTGCTAATGAGAACGAGTTTGCTGTTAGCTGTTAAAAGTAATACTGATTAATGTGATAAATTGGCCTCTACTACACAGAAGTGGACAAGACATGTTGAGGACAAGGCAGGACACCACAGAAATAAGTAAACCTATCCTTACTGGGAGTATTATTTATTAAGACTAAAAACTCTTACTAATCTGCTTCATCAGGACTGTGGGGTGTGTTTGATCAGATTTGATTGGCAGTGACATCTCCCTGGCAACATGAGGAAAACATCCTCCAACTTTCATCATATTCAGATATTGCTACATTTTGTTAGGCACACAGAAATACATGTCATCACTTTTTTTTCCAACTGAGCCTCGTTACTTCATACCAGCGAGAAGAGCACTGACACGTCTCCGTTGAAATGACCAAAATGGTCCTAATTATGGCTGAAGGTTGTGTATTCATGTAGGATCCCCTCCTTTATAGTAATGAACTGATAGAGAAAATACGTTTTCAGTGCTTTAAATAGTTCAAAGTAATACCAGCCATGCGATATGTGATAAATGAAAGAGCAAATAGTTGGCAATTCAGAGTTATCCATGAGTCTCTGTCCACCAAATCTGATACACAGGTTAATCTTAGACTGCAACACACACAGCCTATGTACTGCTGTGTGTGTGTGTGTGTGTGTGTGTGTGTGTGTGTGTGTTAATAGGAAATGGAGATTCCCCCCCCCCAGGAAAATCCTTTTCCTGAATCTTTATTCAGTGAAAGGGACTCATGCCCTGTTAAAAATTGTTATGTTTTGCCAGTAACACAGTTATTCAGACTCATGCCTTAGCCTTTACAGTGCAACTACAGTCCTTTACTGCTGGGCAAAGAGCAGCTCCACTCGAGAGAACAGTTATTAAAATGGGAGAGGATGTTACTCACATATTCTTCCCAGACTTGTGCGGGAGGTTTAGAAGCAAAAGCAAGTCCAGTATGTTCTACCGATTAGGTTCGAAAAGGCTTCATCTTCAAGGTTCAAGGTTTTAATTTATCATTTGCACAGCAATTACAGGGAAGCAATGGAAATCTTAGGTCTTAGGCTCCCTCCAACAATGCTAATAAAATATGTATAAGCAAGAAAAGGAAGATCACATATGTGCCAACAAAATGAGGATCTAGACACAAATAAGTGCAAGATAGATGTCTGAATGAATGAGAGACATGTCAGTCAAGTGCCCTGACTATCCACTGTCAATGGTTTTCTATTTTCATTTTCATGGCTGAATCAGGATTATGATTGGGCTATACATGGTATGTTCCCAGCTTTTGGGGTTATTGAATGGATGAAGTCATTGAGAGCCCTTTGCAATACATGAATACCATTGTGTGTGTCTGTGTGATGTCATTGAACCCCAGGCCCCCCTGATGTGGAGCAGCCCTGTGATCCCAGCCTCCAGGCCTGGAGTCCTGAGCTCAGCCTTTATGACACTAATGTGACCTCGCCATGTCCCGACACGGAGGGCTGCACCCTCACACTAAGGTTCCTCCACCCTATGGTTCCACACGCACTTACCCTCTGGGTCACCTACATCTCTTTAAGTAAGTGTAACTCTGTTTGATTTTTCAGATTGCACTACTTTTACTTTCTACTTTTACTTTTTTATTATTTGTCAATCAATCCACATGGTAAATTGGCAGTTGAAATGTATCTCTTGCAAATCCTTTTTATGCACACATGCAATTCAGGGGGTATCGCAGGGTCAACCATTGTGTAGCACCCCTGGAACAGTTTAGGGGGTTTGGTCCATGCTCAAGGGTACCTCGGCAGTGCCCAAGAGGCGAACTGGCACCTCTCCATGCATGGTCCGTACGGGGACTTGGACCGACAATCCTCCTGTTCGAAAGCCAAGTCCCCTACAGACTGAGCTACAGCTGCCCCTAAATGCTATGGGCCTTAGAAAGAGCAGCATGACTGTGAAAAAGCAGTGTGCGGTTGGGAAATGCAAAAATAAGTGATGGTTGCTGTGAAACCCTGGGAGACTGGAAACGATGAGGGTTATTAAGCAACGTAAACACAGCACGTGGCGTAAAAAAAGAGGTTAAAGAATTTTAAGCATTGTTATTGGATGTTGCTTATAGCAAATATGAGCCTTGGGATTCATACAAAGTCCTAAACCTTTAAAGGTTCTATATAAGACTTTAAGAACCACTAGACGTTGCACTTGAGCACCAGCATCTCAGGCCAAAACAGACAGGCGCGTCGGCCACACCTCCCCCCTCCCTTCTCAAGAAGAAAAGCCAGCTCAGAGTCATGTTGGAGCCCTTTAGCAGCTCATAGCGCTCTCCATCTCAAAAACGCCAGATCAATGTTGACTCTGATCTTATCTCTCTAATTTCCGCAGGCTTTTTTAGCCGAAGAACGTGTTTTCTTCGGTGGAGGAAAATCTGGAAGTGTCTTCTTTAGCTGAATGCTTCAAACTGGACTCGCTTTTACAATGCTGTGTGGGAGGTCACTCTCTTAGTCTCTTTATAAATGTGAGGGGTAACTGTGCTAATCAGAATGATTTCAAGGCAGTAGCTCATGAGAAATGCTAGAAAACCAGTTGTCATGTACCATTGTACATGAATACATGAATATGTGTAAAATTCTGGTCTCCAGATATAACCCTTACTCTGTTCAGTGTAAAACACAGCTGGACAGTGAAGTTCAAAGTGACAGAAATAACAGCTGACATATCTGTCTGTATTTCCTTGTCACAGACAATCCAGCCATAGCCGACGTCGAGCTGATAACAGACACGGGGAAGAGCATGAACCTCGGACCCCAGCACGTCTTCTGCGACATGCCCCTGACCTTGCGCCTCGACACCCACAACGCTGCCATCACCGCCATAAAACTCTGCACCTTCGATGAGAAGATGGAGATCGACGCTGTCATGTTGTCTTCAGGCCCAGGCAGCCCTCTGTGCACCGGCTGCCAACCTCTGCTGTACAGGATTCAGCGGCAGCCGCCCTTCACCAGCAAATCCCCCTCACCTCAGACCCAGCAGACATTCACTGACAGGTAGATGCTGAATGTTGTGTTTGTAGAGGCAAACTCTTTCATTTACTTTCTTTTACTTCAGTTAAGTTTTAGTAAAGATCCCCTGACGGTCATGTTTTCAGTGTTATTTTGTAATAAAAGCTAATTTCTTTGATTTACTCTCAGTCCTCTAGTACACTACACACATTATAATAGTGACCCCAGCTTGAGAATATGCCCCAAACAGGTAGAGGTAACCACAATATGTAATGGGAATTGAAAGGTGTGTTCTGTCCAAACCACCCTAAAATACCCTGGATTGCCCCTGAGGCAAGTTCCCGAGTCTGGTTTTCTCTCAGGTGTAGATGAATATTTATAACATGGAGGCTGTGCCAACTACTAAAACTGGGTACACACACACAAACACACATAGACACACACACACATACTGCCTTGTCAGACATCAGCAGCCACAGAGGAAAATAAGACTGAGGGTAAAAAGAGTTATTTAAGGCCAACATGGGGAGTTCCAGTTCCACAGCATACCTCTGTGTCTGTGTCCTCAGATCTGCTAATCCAAAGTTATCTGTCACTCAAAAGTGTCTGGTTCTGTTTGAAAAGCTCAGAAGGCAAATGTTTCCAACATGGGGATGCTGAGCTGTGGCCACTGATCCAAATCTGTTTCAACAAGCAAGGTTTCGGGGCTAAGTTGAATAACATTGTACACTGTCCTGTCTCGTATTGTGGCATGTTGAAATGTTTACCAGAATCCAAATTTAAAGCCATAAGCCTTCTTTATCTTACCAAATAGCTGCCAGGATATGACAGTTGTGTCATATGATTGCAGAACATTGTGGGTTTCTGACAAGCTGTTGCTATTTTACAGAGCAGGGTGGATGTTAGGTGGACACGGCTTCAAAAACAGTTTATTTTTCAGGGAGCACGTCTTGTATGTTACACAAGCTGTGTCTAAGTGCAAAAAGATGTAAGAACCAGTGGGAATTGAGTTATGTGGGACTGAGGAGGGCAGAGAGGGGTTGATGTAAGGAGAAGAGAGTGTTTGAGAGCAATGAGTTTGAAAAAGAAGAGAGAGGGAGAAAGGGAGGGCGGGATAATAGAGAGAGGATGAAAAAGAAGAGAGGGGGTGAGACAAAGGAAATTGGAAAAGATATAGATAATTGTTGAGGGACACAAAAGTGAAAGATACTGGAGGAGAGGTAAGGAGAACAGCACATCAGAGGTTTGGAAACGTAAGCAGAGGCATATCTTTTTTAGAATATAAACAAAATGTGAGCAGTAGAGGCCATGAACACCGGAACCCGCGCCATGCGTCCCCCCCATTCTAACAAAACTAAATTGCTTAAGGATTTTTGTTAATACTGTTTAGTAGTTTAAGAGGGAATTAGGCATGTAGGGAAGACGTGCAAAGTGCAACAAGAGAAAGGAAAAAAGATTATTTAAACCTCGCCAAATTTGTCATTGAGAGCCCAATGAGGGCAGAGAGGGAGAGAGCTGTGGCAGAACGTTGGAGGATATATCCAAATAAGGATTCAGTATAGATACATAGGGAAGGAGGGAGTTATTCTTCCATTTCCTTCTCTAATTCATAATTAATTAAGGAAATTTGTAGAGTCTGCAGAAACTGGACAGCACTGAGAGATCTGTGTTCTCCTAGTTAACTTTCGCGCAGTAGATCTATGCTTGGAAAACAAGTAGGAGGCTCTTTTTATAGACACAGCCCACCAACACAGATCAATAGTCCCGACACTGGAGCCAAGGTATCATTACACACACTTCCTGCTGTAGGGCTTTAAGGTCATGGGATACTGCAAGGTTATCGATAGAAGCAACTAAGTTCCACTTTTGTTGCGGTGATCCCATGAGCCATTGTTTGCAGAATCCATCAGGATTAATGCAGAATTGATTTATTGGGGGGGACATACTGCAAACACAATGTTTCCTCTCTACATGGCACAAAGTAAGCAATGATGCTAGAGAATTCAGACATTATGCATTATACTGGCACCAATAACCACAATACAGTAATTCTTTCTTATTTTGTCAAATATTGAATGAGTCATTGGTATCAATCAACAAGCCTGTAAATATTATATGATCAGTTTTACCACAGAGCAGTAAAAACCTGCTTACTACTCCTTAGAAGAACATAACAAAGTTTGGACTTCTATTTAATACTTTTATTCTGCCAATTATTATTATTTCTTTTTTACAATTTGAAGCAATCACGAAATCATTTCTCCTCTCCTCTCCTCTCCTCTCCTCTCCTCTCCTCTCCTCTCCTCTCCAGCTCTGTAAGGCAGGGAGACAAGTACCAGTACACAATCCAAGTGGAAGCAGACGGTCTCCTCAGCGACTCCTCCTCACCTCTCCTCTACACACATGGGCAGTCCTACTGTGGAGATGGCCTCATACAGGGGTCTGTGCACTTTAGTGGATATTTTAACATGACTAATTACACATTGAAAATGTAGATGGCATTGGAAATGAAGGTGATGATGGTTCTCTCTCTGTAGGACAGAAGAGTGTGACGACAGTAATCTGTTGGATGGCGATGGCTGCTCTAAGAAATGCCACATGGAGATGGGCTTCAAATGTAATGGTGAGTGAGTCCCATTCACTCCACTGCAGAAAGAAACATGTCTCTTAGTCTATCTTCACACACACACACACACACACACACACACACACACACACACACACACACACACACACACACACACACACACACACACACACACACACACTTTAAAACCAAAAGCATGTTGAGCAACACATTTGTTTTTATTGTCATACATCAAACCCACCATCTCTGCCCTCTCTTACATAGGAAACATGAACACCATATACTGTAAACGTTTAGTGTAAAAGAGCAGAAATCTTTCATTTGTGCATGCAGCACTAATAAGAAAAGAAAAAAAAATCAAGCCAATCAAATTTAATTTACAACACATAAAAGCTTCTGGCTTGAACTGATTCCACAAACCATTCATGTAGCATCACCGCAACATAAGAGAAAACAGATGAGCCGAAGGGTAAAAAGTAAGTTTTTGCTTTGCTAAATCACAAGTCTTGTATAGAAATCTGAATTATTTTGACATCAGGCTGGCAGAAAAACACCAGAAAAACACTTTTCAGCAGTAACTGTTCAGTCTCAAAACATATGTCAGGCATGCTTCTTTATTAAATAAGTCTTGGCTTTTATTAAATTTCAAGCAATGTATACAGGCTTGGGAATATTGATAAATGAAGTGTATTGATTTGTATCAAAGATCATGTTGTGGTTTTGGATCAGACACTTGCGAGAATTAGCTGAAAGTCGTATTTGAGACACTGTTGCCATTTTTTATTTAGTTTATGTTTTATCGAAAGTAACACGTTTTTCATTATCAAATCTGAAACAGTCAGCCAGCTCTCCCCCAGTGAGAGAGATCATAACCAGCTGTGAAGCCTTTGGTTCTTTTGCTTCTTGTTGACCCCATAGTTATAGTAAGTGATTGGAGGCCACCTTGTAGTTCTGACCGCCAGAATCAAATCATTCAGGGAGGGAGGGGGTAATTATTTCTATTTTTTTCTTAAAAAGAAGCTTAGAATTAGGAAAGAGCAACTGTGGTTTGGTGAGGTTTGGGCAAGAATGCATGATTTGTTCTTAGAATTAACAAACAAAGATTTATGGTACGACATGACACATTAAGAAAGAGTTGATTTGTGGTGCAGTGAGTCATGTGGCTGCCAGAAAACATCTTGGTGGATGTTCAAGATGTTACTGAAAACAGATTCACCTGTTGAGGCTCTTAAAGTCTGACCCACAGGTTCTATTTTTGTTTTGTTTTTGTTCTAGGTCTACGTTTTTTCACTCCAATCTGTATCCAAATGAACATAAATTGGCATATACAGTATTATTAATAATGGATCATTGCTGACACCAGTTTGGGGACTGTCTAAGTTTGTAATGTCAGAATCACTGCCATGTACTGATCTACAGACCATCCTGGTGTAAATTCTTTGCAAGTTTTCACCTATGAGACCAGGGCCAAATGTTGCTCTTTCAACCCTGGGCCAGGTGGTTAAAAAGGCAGTAAAAAGTACCAAAAATATGCAGCATAACATGGCAAAAGACAAACAAAGAAGCCACAGTGGCCCCATATTTTGTGATTCCACCACAGGACAACAATACTTTATGTTTGCACCCTCGCCTAGTCTGAAGCATGCACACAGGCCACAACAGAAGCCTCACAACACAACTTAGAGGGGAATTTACCCAAAACACTCCACTGTAAGCAGAAGGTCGAAGACTGCCTCAGTCAAACATATGTTTTTTGACCTTGACATACAAAAAGTGCAATATGTTAAAGTAAAGCCAGACAGAGAGCATCGAGAACATGAACATCATGCATAATTTAATTGTCATAACTACAAGGGGACGTGGCGAGCGCAGACCTCTGTCAAGGCCATGCCCATCTCTGGGATATGTTTTCATGCTAATCGAATGTGACCAGTTTTAACGCAAACCGTAGCTTAAACGCTAGTCGTCGGGGCATGCGAAAGTAAAAAGAAATCGCTATTTCTATACAAGGCTCAAAATAGCAACACGCTTCCACGGTAGCATAATGAGGGTCCCTACATGTAAACCGAAGCATTAAGAACTTTGTAAGTGTACAGACAGTTTATTACAAAGATAGATTATAAAAACAGTACCGTTCGGTATACAGGCAGGCGCTATCTTGGGAAAACAGTCATGACCAATCGAACGACGAATGCCGTGTTACCAGTAACATAGTTCAAGCACGGCGTTCGTCGTTCGACTGGTCATGACTGCATGAAAACATATCCCAGAGAACGGTCGACTCTGTACCCATATGTTATTAACCCCTAGGTTCATTTTGCGCCGGAATTGTCCTTTAACGAAAGTGAAAAAATCATTTATGTATCCATACCGTGATTTGGATCCGCTCCAATATTGGGGGAAATTATGGGTTCTTCCTTGGCCCATGCTACACTCGTCCACCAAGTTTCATGGAAATTGGGCGAGAAGTTTTTCCGTCATCGAAAACCTAACCTCCCTTGGCGGAGGTAATTAGCTGTTCACTCATGTATACTTGGTTACACACACTTACATTATTCTCTGGCACACACTGAATATTGCTTATATAGTGACACCTCTCCTAATAACCTCATTCAAATCGCAGGCCTGTCATGTCTGGTGTGTCTCCAAGTGTCTCTGTTTCTCATTGAAAGACTTGAGAGCAAGCATTAGCCACAATGACACGAGAAATCAGCTCTACTGTTACTGTGGTATGTGGCGGTCCTCCACAGCCTTAAAAATCCCCCTCTGTGCAACGGAATGTTGGCATCAAATGCTCCTCAGTCATCAGAAGCTACCTCGAATAAGTATGGCTTTTCTAATAACCAACTTTTTGGCGATTTCATAAATATTTCATAATATCACTAAGAAGATGTGACAGGTGAGCTGAGATATAGACAGTATGTTAGTTGCTTCCTTTTTAGGCCATGTATTATTTCCACTAGCAGTTGGATGGTAGTTATTCATGTGTTGTGTAATGCTTTTGTGTTACGAGAGCCTGTTACAGGGCTAACATTTCCATCATCCAGTCAATTTATTTGTCAGGGGGAAACAAGCAGAGACCCCCCACCCCTCTCCCGCCAGAGCTAGCCATGTCGTGACTGAAGCTATTACATCTCGTTTTACAATAAAATACATCATGACTAGGAAGGAAAACAATTTGGCAAAAACAGGTTTTTACAAATTGCAACACTTAAAATCAATTATTCAGTTATACTTCTTAGTCATAGACAGAATATTTGTTTGGTTTTTCTTGCCACATTTGCTTGACCCAGTTAACTCTATGCCAAATTGTTTCGCTCTTGCTTTGTTGTGTTTATAGAGTTTACTAAAGTTCTGCAGTAATCACACCAACTACTTTTATAGTGATCTCGTCACAGACAAGCCATGGACAAGTTGTTAAATAAGTTTCATTTTTATAGATTCTATGATTTATTTTGTAACTGCCTGATTAAATAAAGGTTAAATTGCACAATATGATTACAGCATGCAGATCTTGAATAAAAAACAGATGGTCTTAATAGTTAAGTCAAAGATTGTCAAGTCGTCCTCTTTTTTGTGAGCCTTGATAAATACACAGACTTGGAATTAAAAAAAATAGATAATTATTTTCACAGGTGCTTTCAAAGCAGGAGTGGGGTGTTTGGTGTGTTCACTTAGAATAGTATTGCCAAATGAACTCAGGGTGAAAATAGTCATTGAATTGTGTAGGCATAATTTGCCTTCTATCAGGAACTAATTGAAGCCAATTGTGAAGCACTGACTCACTGACACAGCTTTGTCTAACTTCTGCAGCTGTCCAGACGTTAATGAGGCCAAACTTCTGAAGTGTCTTGATTTTTTCCCCGTCCTTTTTATAAATAGCTGCCACATTACAAGCTGTTCAGCTCATGCTGTCCACTTTTTTTGTGATACACAGCTGTCGCACATTATGTCAGTAACCTTACTTTATTGCACATATATTCGTTGCTCATAGCTTACGTGCGTGTTATGGGTTAAGTTCAATAGCGTTTGTTTTTCTCCTGCTATAAGTCAAATATAATCAATTACATCCTTAGGCTACTAAAGTCTAAAATTCCTCAGAAAAACTACAGGACGTGCTGGTTAAGGAGAAGCACATTCCATTAACCTTTTTCTTTTTACCTTTTACCAAAATCAGCACCTTAGGGCTTTTTAATGGCACTTCACTCAAGAATCAGACTGGAATGGAATCTTGCTGCTAGATAATGTCAAACAAAATAAAGATGAAAGTACGTGAAAGTTCATTCAAAACCTTTTGTTTTACCTTTGGCTGTACGTTCAATTCCCTTTGTATCTTGCACTAAGCGCATCATTCTGTAGGCTTTCTCACTCTTAAAACAGCAAAAACAAAAGTTTATTTCGTACGTAAGAGATAATATCTCCTAATTAGGAGTTAACTTTAAGATAGGTAGGAGAAACTATCTCCTTATTAGGAGATGACACGTTATTATGGATCCCACGTAACTTCTAGGCAAGTCCCGCCCTACGAAGCAGCCGATTGGTTGGGGTTAGGCATTGACCTCCAGCGGTTAAGGTTAGGATAGCTGATTGGTCAGGGGATAGGATCTGAAAAAAATGGGTTATGTTACCTAGCGTAAGCGTAGATGCCAATGGTAGTGTGTGAATGCTATTGAAGGGTGGGCCTTGCCTCAAAGTTGCGTGGGTTCCATAATAACGTGGAGATGACATCTCTTACGTAGGAGATACTGTCTCTTAAGTAGGAGATAGTATCTCCTAGTAGGAGATGAACTTAGGTTTTGGCCAACAATGCCCGCAATTGTTTTTCCACCTTGCCTTTCAGGGCTTCCATAGTCCAGTGATGACAAAATGCCGTAAATAATTGTATTATGCTGCATTAGATTATTATTATTTTTTTTTAAACAATGTATTTATGATTTTCAACAATGGTAAGACAACAAATAGACAGACACCAAGACATTATTAAAAAACATAATTGACAAATATTACTGTGGGAAAATAGCTAAATAAATAACATACACAGGTGAAAAGTAAAATAAATAAATGCAATTGAGAAAAGGGATATTCTCCTCCTTGTTTATATATCAACCTCTCATCACTTAAACATTCCTCCTTTCCTCAGCCCCTTGTAGCTTTTGTATTAATTGGATATATGCCTAGCATGAACAATTTAGGATTTAGAGGTAGATTTATGTCCAGAATATTATATATTGCATGTGATACCTCCCTACAAAACTTTGTAATGTCTTTGCACTCCCACATACAGTAAAACCATGTTTATCTTTCTTGTTCACACTTAATGGAAGTTTCTGGGATATTGTCATTACATTTGTGTAGATTGACTGGAGTTATATACAGTGGTGTGAAAAAAGTGTTTGCCCCCTTCCTCATTTCCTGTTCCTTTGCATGTTTGTCACACTTAAGTGTTTCGAACATCAAACCAATTTAAACAAAAGTCAAGGACAACACAAGTAAACACAAAATGCAATTTGTAAATGAAGGTGTTTATTATTAAAGGAGAAAAAAAATCCAAACCATCATGGCCCTGTGTGAAAAAAGTGATTGCCCCCTTGTTAAAACATACTATAACTGTGGTTGTCCACACCTGAGTTCAATTTCTCTAGCCACACCCAGGCCTGATTATTGCCACACCTGTTCACAATCAAGGCATCACTTAAATAGGAGCTGCTTGACACAGTAAGGTCCACCAGAAGATCCTTAAAAGCTACACATCATGCCGAGACCCAAAGAAATTCAGGAACAATTGAGAAAGAAAGTAATTGAGATCTATCAGTCTGGAAAGGGTTATAAAGCCATTTCCAAAGCTTTGGGAATCCAGCGAACCACAGTGAGAGCCATTATCCACAAATGGCGAAGACATGGAACAGTGGTGAACCTTTCCCAGGAGTGGCCGGCCGCCCAAAATTACCCCAAGAGCGCAGCGACGACTCATCCAAGAGGTCACAAAAGACCCCACAACAACGTCCAAAGAACTGCAGGCCTCACTTGCCTCAGTTAAGGTCAGCGTTCATGCCTCCACCATCAGGAAAAGACTGGGCAAAAATGGCCTGCATGGCAGAGTTCCAAGGAGAAAACCACTGCTGAGCAAAAGAACATCAAAGCTTGTCTCACTTTCTCCAGAACACATCTTGATGATCCCCAAGACTTTTGGGACAACATTCTGTGGACCGATGAGACAAAAGTGGAACTCTTTGGAAGGTGTGTGTCCAAGTATATCTGGCGTAGAAGGAACACTGCATTTCATAAAAAGAACATTATACCAACTGTAAAATATGGTGGTGGTAGTGTGATGGTCTGGGGCTGTTTTGCTGCTTCAGGACCTGGAAGACTTGCCGTGATAAAAGGAACTATGAATTCTGCTGTCTACCAAGAGATCCTGAAGGAGAATGTCCGACCATCTGTTCGTGTACTCAAGCTGAAACGAACTTGGGTTCTGCAGCAGGACAATGATCCTAAACACACCAGCAAGTCCACCACCGAATGGCTGAAGAAAAACTAAAATGAAGACTTTGGAGTGGCCTAGCCAAAGTCCTGACCTGAATCCTATTGAGATGTTGTGGTATGACCTTAAAAAGGCCGTTCATGCTCGAAAACCCTCTAATGTAACTGAATTAGGACAATTCTGCAAAGATGAGTGGGCCAAAATTCCTCCAGGACGCTGTAAAAGCCTCATTGCACGTTATCGCAAACGCTTGGTTGCAGTTGTTGCTGCTAAGGGTGGCCCAACCAGTTATTAGGTTTAGGGGGGCAATCACTTTTTTCACACAGGGCCATGATGGTTTGGATTTTTTTTTCACCTTTAATAATTAACACCTTCATTTACAAATTGCATTTTTGTGTTTACTTGTGTTGTCCTTGACTATTGTTTAAATTGGTTTGATGTTCGAAACACTTAAGTGTGACAAACATGCAAAGGAACAGGAAATGAGGAAGGGGGGCAAACACTTTTTCACACCACTGTATGTGGGCATTAGCCAATTGAATTGTAATAGCTGTAAACTTGTATTTACCGTTTGAGTATGGGCCTCTAAGCACACAGTGCAGATTATGGGCCCTATCTTGCACCCAGCGCGGCGCAGCGCAAAGCCCGACGCAAGTGTCTTTACTAGTTTAAGACCAATGCAGTGGTCAATTTCCCGTCCAGTGCCCACGTCGTTTAAATAGCAAATGCACCTGCGCCCATGGGCGTGCTGGTTTTACAGGGAGGTGTGTTCAGGTGAATTCTTGGCGTATTGCTATCTTAAGGCAGCGGGAAGTGATCGCACCATTGACCAACAAACACCTGGTCTAAAGTCAATAATGAAGCATTTCATTGTTATTTTAACAGCAAATTAGTAAAATGCACCTAGGCTTATGCACAGCGCGCGCACACTATGCTTGTTACACACACACAGGGACGCGCAGCAGCACACAAACATGCAAAAGATTACAAATAAAAATATTACGGTGCAAATACGCCATCATAATAGCAATGCGCCAAGGTACAAACGTGCCTGGCTTTTAAAGGGAACAGGAGATGACACTCTGATTGGTTTATTGCATGTTACGCCCAAAACACACCTATGAATTAATGAAGACACTAAGTACAACCTTTTTGAACCATACGCCCGGCGCACGGAGCCTTTTTTCCGCCGTCAAACTAACAAAAGTGGATTTGGACACGCCCTAAACGCACCTGCGCCATGCACTTCACGTCGTCCGCTTAGATCGTTAAAATAGGGCCCTAAGTGTTATTACTCTGGTGCTACTTTCCATCCCCATGGATAGGAATTTATTGATTTTGTGTTATTTTCACCTGGCTTAATGTTATTACATGTTTTAGAGCCGATAAAAGTGGAACTGATAAAAAAACTAAATTTTAAATGTATTAGCAGACACAATACTAGTTTGCTAATACCTTCTTGTCTGTATCTGTTTTGTACTAGACTTCGAAGAACTACTGATCATTGCTCTGACAGTTTTTTTGTTGTTACTTGGTGACTTATAGATACCTATGGCCCATTGAGGTGCCTTTGGGATTAAACTAACTGGCCAAGCCACATATTAGGTTCTCTTACTGCCTATTAACATTACAAAATTATTGTGATCTTCAATAATTGATTGAAGTCAAAGTTCATTTTTTTTACCATAATTTACAGTCTGTTGACAGCACAGAGAGTCAGATATGGTTGAGTTGACGTGACTAACATTAAAAGTGGCCAATGAAAATACAGACTAGATTTGCTCCGATTTGGTTCACTGACAAATGGATTTGGATGGGAGTCAAACAGTGGGGGATGAGTGTATACCGTGCCAGATTAGGAAACCAGGCTAAATATCCTTTCATAAATCCTCCTCTCATTCTCCTCTCCATCTCTCAAGGTGAACCTAGTCAGTGTTATGTTTTTGACGGAGACGGCGTGTGTGAGGAGTTTGAGCGGGGCTCCAGCGTTCAAGACTGTGGTTACTTCACACCTTTGGGCTACACAGACCAGTGGGCATCCATCGCCACTGCTTCTCACCAGGACCCCAACCACTGTCCCGCCCATGCTGCCACTGGGGAGCCATCACTTACCAAGGTATGAAGTATGAACCACAGGGCACATTAAAGACTTCCAGATGACAATAAACTCCTCGTGGATGCCATTGTGGAAATCCTCAACTCTGGGGCAACAATGTTAGCATTTCTAAACAACTTGTAAGATGTATTCATCTCTGTACTATTTTGGTCTGAGTAGGACAGTAGGCTTGAACTTTTGGCCACAGTCTGGCCCAATTTATTAAGGCTCCTGCTCGCGGCCGACAGCAAATCTTGACCAACCAGCTAAATCCTCATAGAGGGTAATATCCAGAACATGAAGGAGATGGACCATTGAAAAGTTCTCACTTTATTTTCTACCAACACAGCAAGTTACTTCACATCGGTAATGGTGCACTTATTTGTCCATGACGATATCTAACTAAAATGGAAGGAGTCTGTCTGTCCTTCAATTTTCTCGACACCCGTTCATCTGACCAATTTCACACATGGCGAGTGTATTGTTGCTGAGCACCCAAGGAAGTGCAGTGTCAAGTGAGCTCTTGAAATCTACGGAGCATATTCCTCAGCTAACTTTCAGGGCCCTATTTTAACGATCTAAGCGCACGGCGCAGGTTAAAATAATAATGAAATGCTGTGCTATTGACTTTAGACCAGGTTTTTGTTGGTCAATAGTGCAATCACTTCCCGCTGCCTCAAGATAGCAATACGCCAAGAATTCACCTGAAAACACCTCCCTGTAAGACCAGCACGCCCATGGGCGCAAAGATGGACGCAGGTGCATTTGCTATTTTAACAACGTGGGTGCTGGACGGTCTTAAAATAGAAGAGACACTTGCGTTGGGCTTTGTGCCGCGCTGCGTCTGGTGCAAGATAGGCCCTCAGTGTTCGGTGTCTCTCTCTCTCTCTCTCTCTCTAACCTTTGCACTCTTTTTCTAACTCATATTCTTTCTATCTCTCTATTGCTCTACTGCCTCTCACTTCCCCTTTGCATCATACAAGACATTCAAGACAAATAAATGTAAAAAAAGAAAATCTAAAATTATTTCTGAAGCTAAGCAGCGACTAGCAAGGACAGGCCTGAAAAGGAAGGGCTTGGCAAACCACTTTGGGGGACATTTTGACAAAACTTTGTATGACAGCACAGCAACTTTGAATACTTTGCACAGCTCCCTCATTCTTTTTACAATTTAAGAACAAAGTACGTCAATCATATTCCAGCACTGACATCTCCCCTAACATTTCTGCAATCACACAAAACCCTTTAGATCCATCATCGCTTCCAAATGATGTCACAGTTTTAGAAATGTGTTCTTCTCAGCTGGACAAAAAAAACATGATTTAAGCCACTTTTATCAAGGGAGGATTGTTGGTGTCAGACACACTGGTTCCAGCATGTCAGAACTGGCAAACCTCCCAGGATTTTTAAATGCTACAGTGTCCGTATGAGGAAAGGTGTAATAAACAAAACAAATCAAAGTGTCATGAATAAAGTCAGCATGGCCTGCATCAAATGCTTCACTATCAGAAGAGAATTTGGGCTCTTCTCAAGGCACATAATAGTCCAATAGAAATTATGAAATAAGACCTGCAATTCAGATTTTATGAACCTTCCATTGTTCCACTATAACAAGGTCTAATGGGAAAAACATTAGCGGTTTCACAGTATGTATGCTGTATATGTATATATTGTATTGACGATAAGCGTGATATTTAAAAATATAACATTAATATCATGTTACAAATACACGTTCAAATCGTGTAAAAAACTGCTGCTCTCGCTTTGTCTCCCTCCCTCAACGCCTCACACATTGGATTTTTTTGTTTATCAGTTCATTCGGTTCAGGTTGCCTTTTCACTATTGGAGATGTTGTAATACGACATCGAAGTACTCTATTTACTATTTTAAGAACATCTCCAGAAGGTTTCAAATTGCCTATCTACTACCTTTCCAACGAGGGCTCCACTGTGATCGTATTCCTGTCAGAGGCTTTGTAATCCAGCATGGAACAGCAGTGCTTTTTAGAGACTTTAGAAAACTAATAAATCCAACAATGAATGTCTTTAGTGGTTATTTATCCATTTGTCCGTATTGAAAGGAGTTGTTGATGTAGTAACTAACCGTTAGCTGAAGCCTTACGGATGGCAAGATATATCCCATGATGCATTAAGTCAAGTCTGTGGGCGAATCAGAGGCTGTGTTTCTGACTAGGCATATGTGCCTAAAAGTGCTGATCTTAGAGGCTACGCGCAATGAAATAACATGACAATGACCCCATCCTAGTATCAGTAGATCTGTGCTGTTTGGGCAGCAACCGGAATAATAAGAGGAATAGCGTGAGTGTAATGAATGTGTAGATTGTCCTTTGCTTAACAAAGTTAAAGATGAATTCTGATAGTATTGTTGTTTTTCAAATGTTCTATAGATATTGCAATAATATCGTTATTGTGTATTATTTTGGCCACGATAATCGTGTAGTGAAAATCTGATATTGTGACAGCCCTACATGAAGTACTTGTTACATTAAAAGGTCCGATAAGGATAGGCTACCTGGACAGTAAAACAAGATCAGTTAAAATTACATTTAATATTATGGAAGCAAAAACAAGATTATCTATATTTATTTATTATATAATAGGCATTGTGTATTTCTCTTGTTCTGTGTGAAGCTCTGCAGGTACCAGCACCTGGAGGCGAGCGAGAAACTGCCCACAGACGCCTGGTTCCCTTGCACAGCCCAGTCCGACACAAATAATGACCTGGAACATTCATTTTGGCTGAAGGTACGTGTGTGTGTGTGTGTGTGTGTGTGTGTGTTTGCTTGCACATACTGTATCTGTTTTCCCCACCACTGAATGGCTGTGGGTGGCTTCTCTGTCTTCAACAGCTCCCATCACGTTCCAATACTTTTTTAAGTGGGGTTGAAGGGCCTCTTACACAGGCTGCTGCCTTAAACCACACACGCACACATTCCTCAAGTTCTATCATTGCATTTATTTGTACTTTAATTACTCATTTTTCAGGACAACTGTGAATTATGGGTACTAATGATCTGTAGATGATTACCAAATCATGACTAACCCTCTACTTATTCTTTATTTACTTTTGTGCATTTTTTGATTTTAATTTTTTTACCGACTGCATGCTAATCATCAAAATCTTTCAATAATGACCATTACCAGTTGACTAATAGGGGAAGATTAAGTGTTATATAATTAACTCATCATTCATAATTAAATGCTTAAAAGGTTCATGAGTTATTAAAATACTGGCATCTGAAGGAATAATAGTCATTTTGTAGTAAAAAGATCATTATAAATACATACATTTTAATTTATGACGGCCCCAAAAATGTAGAGCAACAAATAACTGAATTACCTATGATGTTCTAGTCATTCAAAATGATTCTCCAGCATTACGTATCATTAACTAATTGTTTATTTGTGAATTAAAAGTAACGTTTAGAATGAATGACAATTGATGTTGGCAGAGAATTACAATAGCTGCTGCTGCTAAGATGATTTAAATGCCTATTTGCCCTGTTTATCTTTGCAGCACCAATATTCACTTGTGCTTCAGATGTCCTGGTTTGTGTAGTGTACTGTATTTGGACCTGACTTTCCATTCCAGACCTGTGTGTGGTTCTCATATTTAGTCATTTTGTATTATTACTCTTTCAACAATCAACCTTGCAGGTCCAGACTAAGCGTAGGCTAGCTGTTGATTTGAGTGATAGCTTCAAAACATTGTCCGTCATGCTCTAGATTTTAAGGTCCTTTACAGTCATGAGTCTGCCTCTTTCCTTCCTTGCACATATTCATACATTTTTATTTCTCTGTCATCATTTCCACTTCTTTGTTGAATGACTCATCTTTCCATACCCTGCTACCTTTATGGACACCCTTTTTATCAGGCACATCTCTGCAACCTCTCTGGAAGGCCGCCTTCTCCCCATAGACTCTTTCACCGTCTCAAAAGCCTCATGATAACACCCATATCTGCCAGCTCTCCCTGAAACACATCTTTTTCCGTTAAGTGCTCTTTCTATCTCTAAAAGGCCTCCCTTGCCTTACATATTAAATCTCATTCCTCAGCCATCTTATCATATCCATTTCTGCCAGCTCTCTGAAAGGCGTCCGTCTCATTCAACAGTTCTACTTCTATCTTTGGAAGCCCTTCCTCATTATCTAAAAGTGATACTCCAAAATCCATTTTTGTGAGTGTGAAACGCTTACAGTCTGTAAGCTAAACAGGTGGCTGTGAAAAGCTGAAGCACAGAGACCAGGGTCAACTTGGAATTACGGCAGTTACATTGGATTTTTAGTCGTAACACAATTATGTACCTGCCCTGCAGCATAATGCACATGCATGTGCACTGGTTAGGACGTTCTACAGAACCCACTTCTGCTCTTCCTTTGGTCACTAAGACAGATCTACATTAGGCTTCTTTTTCTTTTTTAATCTTTTTTTATTTGTGTGGAATTCCTAATTTGTAATGCCCAATTCTTGTCACTGCTAACTTCTGGCGAGGACATGACTTGTGCTACTACCATGACAAATGGCATTATCCGACGCTTTTCACCTGCCACAGGGAGCTTCACAAGAGCTTTACACAATCCTCCCAGTTCCACTGCTCACTGTGCAGGTGACTGGCAACCAGAAGAAGTCGCTAGTACATCGACAAGTACAAGCAGCAAGAACCCTAAGTTCCATCGTGTTCATTGCAAAGCACAACCAAGCTGGGCCAGGAATCAAAGCGTTCCTGAGGCTACCATAGTTTCTCTATTTACTGTTTATCAACAATTTGATCACAAGCTAGAAGTGTAATGCAAGAATGAAGACATTTTAACTACCATTTTAACCCCACATTGATGGGTGCACGTATGAATCAACAATGACCAACATACTATTCTCACAGTTGGACTTTTAGTTTCAGTTAGGACTTTTTCAGTAATGTTATTTCATAGCATCATCATCTATATCTTTTTTGGTTTTCTTTCTTTGAAATTATTGCCACTTTTATTATTGATCCAGGTGGGATTTGTCCATCCTGGAGTGGCCGCCTCTGTGATGGTGTACCTGGCTTCAGATGGGTCGTGGTCTGGAGAGCAGTGTCAGAGGACAGCCACCATCCTTCTGTCTGATACTACTGGCAAGAACCACTCACTAGGTACTTTTTACTTGTATCGATTTCTATGTATTTGATTGTTTTTAGAGTATGATAATGCTGTATGATAAAGACAAACCACGGAATGGACATCAAAGTATAAACAAAGGTTAGAAGCTAAAGGACTACTTGAAACCCTTCGATCTACCTAGGCACATATGACCTCTCCTGCCATCGGAACCCGTTGGTGGTGAACGTGACCCATGACCTCTCTCGACCCTTCTTCATCACGGCCTCTGTTATTCTCCTCTTCTCCTCCCCCTTTGTGGCAGTGGGGAGTGTGGCCCTGAGGACCTCCTGCCACTTCAGCACCTTCGCCCTGACCGGGTGCGCATCAGAGGGTGGGCTCTCCCACAACTACCTACTTAACACACACACACACGCATGCTTTCACACGCACAACATGCCGGTAACGGTTTCATACAGTGCTTAAAAAAGGGACCATTTGTACACATCTCATAATATTATTATTCCACAGATATTGAATGGAAAACATTTTAATTTTAATGAAAGTAATATATAAAATAAACATCATAAAAGCAATATGTCAAGTGTTTGGAAGTTTGACACATTGGTTATGTGAAAATACAAACAGAACTGTTCATTGGTACCTTTTTTTAGAATAGAAGTTTTAGAATCCATTCTGAAACTTTAATAAAGTACTCCACCGATTTAGCATTGCACTCCTACTGTATACAATTGTCGCACTCAAGATGGACAGTTTAAAAAACAAGGATGAAAATTGATGCAGCAGAACCGGCAATGTCGTCTTTTTTAATCCACACATTATTTTTTCCTCAAGTGACATCATTTGAGTAAAAGCCTTTATCAAAACGTTACGCAGCTTCTTTTAGACCGACAAAAGGCTTAATACATTTTGATGTGTGAAATCGGTGGAGTTCCCCTTTAATGTAGCATACACTTTAGTAGGAAAGAAGCACAATCTCAATCGGAAAAAGATCATTTTGACAATGAATTTTCATTCTTGGCATTTTTTAATTGACAGCCTCCCAAAACCTTGGAGTTTTCCTTTAATTTGATAGAATTTGCTTTCCCAGAAATAGTGATTGTTTAGGCCTCCTAGTTGCTTGCTCTGTCTATCCCTGCCTCTCATCCTTCTCCTTCTCCCTCTCCCATCCTCCCTCCTTCCCGGAAATAGCTGTTTGCGGCAGCCGTGTCAAATGAACAGCTGCAGTCCTCCCCAGTTAGAGCACGCCTCTGTCAGGTAGGCCCTCTGGAATCAAACACTTAACAATCAGCGAGCTGAAACAACAAACAAAAGAACTATCTATATATCAGTGTGTCTCTATAGGTGTACAGGAGGAGGGGAGTCCTCTCACTGCTCTGTTCAGTGTCAACGTGGTTTCAGTATCACTGTCCTCAACAGCAGGGGAACCCTTCCCCACCAGGTACACTGAATATCGCATCATGTGTTGCACTGTTGAAATAGCATTTTACAATGTCCTTTCAATGTTAAGTTATTGCCTGGTTATCCATATACAAAAGTTTATTATGCAAGAAATAGTTGGGTGGGTGTTGACATTTAACAAAGATGTAAGAGGGACAGCACCAAGGTCTCAGGAGAAAGACATTGACAGACAAACAGTAGGGCTTTCAGTGTTTCAAATTCTAGAGTAGTCCTACAATAATTTGTTCCACTATTTGTATTCTTTTACTCACTCAAAATGTGTGGTTGCATCCTCATTTGCTTCCATAACCTGGGGTAACTTAATTACACTACAGATGAATGATGACAGAAACCAAACAGATTTAATGTCTCAGTTTAACAGATGTCACTGAATGTCAAAGGAAAAGCCCAATGAATTGTCTACAGAATTCAGACAGAATGTTAGGAATCATATACGTAAAGGTATAACCTCTAAAAGATGTGAAATAGGGCACAAATCAACAAAAGGTTGATGCAAAGGCTTGACTATTGTGATGAGAATCAGCAAGGACCTCCCCATACCTAAATAGATTAATTGTTAAGGTCCTGTCTCCATATCATATGCAATTCTTTGGATCAGTTTTACTTTTTGTTGAGTTATTTTGTGGTTACATTTTTAATAGTAAACTACAAAGAAAATTTGATTGACACTTTTAGTGATATTGTATATAATTAGTAAGATGTTTCAAAAGACAGGCAGTCTCTCACTATTATTACAGTATCTTTCTTTCTTTCTTTCTTTCTTTCATTCATTCAAGAGAGAAACACATTTGGAGTGTTTCCATGGTTCGTGGGATCGCGTAGTTAGCTGCCAGCCTGTAGATTGCGGCCTGCCCGATCAGTCTCATGTCTACCACGCCATATTCAGTTGCCCCTGGGGAACCACCTTTGGCAAACAATGTTCCTTCACCTGTGGATCACCAGCTATACTACAAGGTAAGTCATAGATTTGTCTATTCTGATCTACTCTAGTCCAGTCTTTTCTTTTCCAGTCTATTAGATCCAGTCCAGTCTTGTGTATTGTTAGTATAGTCTTTGTTAAACAGCAATGCATGAAGAACAAACAACTGTAAAATACATTGTCACACTTGGTCACACTTACTGTACATGTGCATTACATTTACATTTGGAATACCAACACTATTAGGCTAACCATGCAAAGACAAACCTATTTTTCAAAAATGTCCCAAATTTTTTTTTGCCTTAAGATTATGATACTGGTATTACCGCCAAAGAGGTTATGTTTTCGGCTCGGTTTGTCCGTTTGTTGGTTTGTTTACTGAAAAACCTCGAAACTTTGATGGAAGGGTGTAGCATGGGCCACGGAAGAACCCATTACTTTTTGGAGCGGATCCGAATCATGTGTGATACACACATTATCTTTCACTTTCGTTAACATTGTGAGATTGAAGCATTTGTGCTGCGTTCATGTTGTTTCGGAATAATCGTAAGAAAATAATTCCGGATCATATTTCATGGCTCACCTGATCCGTTTCCTTTGACACTCGTTATCATGCAAATACTGGAAACAGCTAGTTTAAATGCTCTGAGCAATAAAATACAATACATCTTTTTTTTAACATCTATGCTGTTTCCACATTACGACTTAAAGCTCATGAACACACCAAAGTCGGAAGAACAACTTCCCAACGTGGGAAATGGGACCATCCGATGAGCACGTGAATGCAGCATTGGCCTTGGTGGAGGTCTGCGCTTTCCGAGTGCCATTCTAGTTACTTATTGGCTGCTGTTTCCAATGAGTTTTAATCTAACGGATCATTTAGAATTCGAAGAACCTCATTTGACGAACACACTTCTTCAGTTTCTCCCAATTATTAACATTACTGAATGATAATGTGGCCAACATTTCTCTATAAAATAATACCTTTCAATTAATAACTAATTTCCTTTGCTGCTACAACCCACCTTCTGCCAGTTGCAGTTCAGTCTAGTGAATAGACAAACCACAGCAAGATGCTTCCACTAGTTACAGTCCATAAAATGAAATGGACATTAAACCTTAATTTTACGAAATTACGTATTAAAATTGGAGGCCTGTTTTTTTTTATAGGGCGAATCCTGTTACAGTTAAAGACAGTGTTTAAAACAAATTAGTTTAGAAAACAGCTAAGACAAGGGGAACTAATCTACAATTGCAATAAAATCACAGTGGAAATGCCATTTACTAAATCACAACCATGTCTTCT
Organism: Sander vitreus; assembly: GCF_031162955.1. Taxonomy (NCBI): domain Eukaryota; kingdom Metazoa; phylum Chordata; class Actinopteri; order Perciformes; family Percidae; genus Sander; species Sander vitreus. Next base: position 24,625,127 of record NC_135866.1, read on the forward strand.
CTCAATGAAGCTAACAGTGCTTGTCTTTGCTTTATGGCCTTGAAAATGTTAGAGTGAACTGCACAAATTGAAATTGATGAGAGCGCTGATAGAAACATCTACATGGCATATTCCTGTTCCCTTTACACACTACTCGGATGTCCACAAAGTTTTTAAAAACACCACTTGCACCATAATGACTCAGAACAAATCTTGCCTGTGGGCACCCATAATTAGAAGCCCCACCACACGCACAAATTCATAGTTACACCCCCTGATTGAATGAAAGTTACGCAATGTAGTAGATGCTTCTTGAAGTGATTAGATGGAACAAGCGTGATGTCCACACACTTGTGTTTGTGGTCGGAAAGCCTTAGTGAATGCTCAAATGTCGTAGTGGAGTCAGCAGTTAGACCCATGTATTCATGATCTAAATACAGATTGCGCAGAAATAATTCTATTTGTGGCTTTTGGTTTCGTGAGATATGTTTGAAGGCCATCATGCGTCACTCAGCACACTGTGTAGTTCACAAGAATATATTCAGTACACACCAGTACAGCTGTAATGGATTTTGATCATCACAACACCGGCACAATGTTTAAATAGCTTATTAAAATGTGATGCCATGTACATTTTATAGACCCAATAAAAATTGTGCAATGTTTAGGGTGTTATGATTCTCCACACATACAACACTCATGCTTCATGTGAGGCCATACAGGCATAGAAAACATTAGCTTTGGGCAACATTGAAGACATAACTGTACAAGACAGAGCCATGAAACAAAACCAAAATGTTTAGTGGGACACAAATTAATTCATGCTGTTGACTTACTTGTGCTTCCCCCATGTACGTCTTTGTGTTTTAGTTATAGTGCAGAACATATAACCTTTTAGAAATGTATGTGTTAGAATCAGAATCAGTAATACTCTCCGGGGGAAAATTGGTTTACGTTCAAGTTTCTCTCACTCTAGATTACAAATAAATATAAACATAGAGAAATTCTAAGAAAAATATAAATAAGTATTTAAAAAAATGAGCATTATTTGCTGACAACATCATTTTATTCTTAAAACACATCCATGCCTTCACTGTTCAATCTAATCGGCCTGTTTGGTAGTATCTCCGCATATAAAGTAATGGTTTAAAATCATCACTAATGCTGCTTAACAGAAATGAAAGACAATGTATGAACCAATACTTATTTACTTACAAGCTCTCATCTAATTTTACATATTTGGGTATCAAAATAACACCTCATTTAGAATCTATAGCACCAACAAACTATGAAGGAATTTTTAAGAAACTCACAATACTCTTTTTTACGGAATAAGAAATGTATTTGATTCTGCTTATCTCTGCTGTATCTTCCAGTTGATACTGGGGAGCTGAAATGTCCAAATCTTTATTTGTGCTATTTAGCAACATAATTGAGAACTATAAACTCTATTTTTCTTCTGGAGATGCTCCGTCACGGATGGACATGGAGTCATGCTCCTTAAGGGACTATTGCATTTGTACCTGTATTCAGCCAAGTTACTGCTCACCCTATAGTTCTTAATATGGTTAAGGTATGGTATGAGGTAAAAGCATATATGAACATATTGGACTCTCTGTCACAATTCAGCCAAGTGTGCGGCAATGTTTCATTTAAACCAGGCAAGCTAGATGCAGGATTTCAGATATGGGCAAAGAAAGGAATAAGTAAAGTAGGTGACCTCTTTAAAGAAGGAATTCTAATGACCTTGGAAGAAATCTCTTTAACATATGACATCCCAAGGAAACATTTTATTTATCTTTTTTAATAATTGTACTACTGAAAATTCAATAAAAACATTGTTAAAAAAAGCCTACGTAAGTGGCCTGATGTGTATACTTATACGTCGAGCCGGCGTGTGTGTGTGTGTGTGTGTGTGTGGGGAGTGGGTGATAGAGCGAGGGAGAAGTGAGAGAGTGACGGCGATTAGCTTCGGAGCGAGTACAGACTCTAGAGTCATAGTGAGAGAAACAAAGTGTCTCCCCTGTGTTTTCTGGTCGGAAACCTGTAGCAGGAAAAGTTAACCCTCTCCTTGATTTCATGTTGTTTATGGAGAAGGAGAACCAGGAAATGAGTCGGGGGAAATGCAACGCTACCAAGCCACGGCCGAGCAGTGTGCGTCGCTGCGACGTGTAGTTACATTTTTGGAGAGGTGCACGTCAGGCTACGGGGTAGGGTCCGGTGTAGACGCAGAGGGGTCTGGGGGGGTACGCCATCGATTCGACACAGAAGCATAAAACGTATGCTCTATGTTGCAATCTTTAAAAAGTGAAAAATAATTTGATAATCCGCTCCAAAATGTAATTGGTTCTACCTTGGCCCATGCTACACCCTTCCACCAAAGTTTCATGAAAATCAGGCTAGTTCAGGCTTCTGTAATCCTCCTGACAGACAAACACACCAACAAACAAAAAACAACAAACTGAACTAAAAAACATAACCTCCTTAGCGGAGGTAATAAAGATTAATGCCATGCCATTTTACAACATTATTTACCAAGTATATTTTACTGCATTGCTCAATGGTGTTAGACACACTTTCTTTCCTCTGTCCAACTGTACTCTGAAACAACCCCCCACCTTAGGTGACAGTGACAGGTTGGTCTGTTTGGAGGACGGTCTGTGGTCTTTCCCAGAGGCCTACTGCAAGATAGAGTGTCCAGAGGTTCCAAACATACCCGATGCCAAGCTGTTAACAGCAGACTGTCTGGCCTCAGGGCACGATGTTGGCTCTGCCTGCCGTTACAAATGCAACCCAGGCTTCTATGTAACAGGGAGCCTCAAAAAGAAGACACAGAGGAGGTAAGTCTTTTTTTTTGTTGACTGTTGGCAACTTAGTGGAGAGAGAATTGTGCTACAGCTGCCATGGTTTGAAACGGCATTTATACTAGCATCACTCATTATGAAAAATGTATGTATTAATAGCAGTAAATGTTAAAACATCCATGATAGAGCAAATGTTTGTCTCCTCTTTTGTTTCTGTGCAGTGTGTTCTGGGTTCTGAAACCGTGAATTATGATTGAGATTGATTTTTTTTTTAGGCATATTATTTATTTGTATGTACAAAAAGAACTGTTTATTATTATGTTGATATATATTGTGGGTTGTGCCACACTTTAAATACTAATAAATCTGTGTAGACAGCAGACCAAAGTAAATGCAGTATTTTATTACGCTAGCTCCCTGCGTAATGGAGGAAATTCCTTCTTTTCCTTTATTTTACAAGATTCCCATTACGCACTGCTTGATGAAACTAGGATATTTGATTTAGATATGTTATGCAATCGTATAACAATGCATCACATGAACACTCAAACCTTAAGGGCAAAGTCTTAAATATCGATGGGTGCAATTTAAAGAGGCATTTGCTTTGGTCCATCATCTGTGAAACTATTTTCTGCTTTGGAACAAGCTCACATTAGGGTCCAATAAAATATGTACAGCTGCTAACTGGACCTCGTCATTACTACGCCAATTGTATTCATTGGGTAACTGCTCATTACTGAACACAGTTCACATGTTGTTAATGAGGGTTTCTAATAGGAGACACAGCCTCTGGGGTACGTTTATATCCAGCTTTTGATGGAGTCAGCTATCTCTCTTCACACATTTCAGCCTGTATTATTAGTAATCAAGCACGAGTTCATGTACCATATATTAAGTAATGCAACATTTTCCTTGCTGTCTTGAATTCTAGCTAAATTGCAGTGTATCAAACAGCTTTTAGTATCATATAAGGCCAGTAAAAAATATACATTTTATAGTTTTGTATGCATTAAATTTCCACCAAATACAGTGGGAAAATATCTTGTATAAAGATCCATTTGCAGCTGGGTATCTTTATGAGTTACGCTTTCACAAATATATGTGTAAACATTTTAATAACTCCTGATGCTTTATTAGTCCAACATGTGGAAGTAAACTGCAGCAGCTATTAAAGAGCTTTAAACAGGACTTTTACGCTTACGTTTGACACATGTATCCACATAAATTTATATCACATACTGTTGCATTTACACACTACGTGCTCCACACCGGAGATCTTTTTTTTTTTTTTTACTGTAGAATGGGCACTCTGTATGTGTTTCATTATTTAAACAGTAAAAGTAAAATGGGACGATAGAGTATGTGAGGAGGGGTATAGAGTGCATGTGGTTCTACTAAGGCTGTACCGAATGTCATGATTTTTACAATCAAAACTTATATTCAGGTTTTTGAATGAAGCTTTGAATGTCTGTGGTCATATTTTATGACGTCATCACCCTAAAATAAATCCTACATTTGAATAAAGTGATTCATCGGACTAAATGAGCTTACTGATTTACTCCTAAATCAACTTTCTTTATTTACTAAAACTTATCAGTTTCGTCAGCATGTAGGCAGCAAGGGCATACAATAATGATGAATAATAATTGCACCCTTAGGCATAAAGCAACATTATGCTACACTATGCTTGTTTTTGTGAGTGTTTGTATGTGTGTGTGTCAGTAGCGGTGGGAACTGTATGAGCAAAATACAGTGCACTTGTTATGCAAAATCTAATGTAGCCTGACAAATGTTACTTAGATTTTGATTAATACATTTTGACTTTTGGACTTTACAACGTTCTGGAGTTATTGCATGTTTCAATCACACCAGTTAGAAATAATCCTATGCAGCCACCACTGGAATATTATTCTAAAAATAGCATAATACTAATAATATTAGAATAAATGAAGCTTTGAAGCTTCAAACTATTTGGTACAGCCCTAAGGACCAAAAGGGTTTGTCATAAAAAAAAACCTCAATACACTCGCCATATCTTTAATAAATGTGTCCACTTTGGTGCTCTGTATCACTGAAGAATACAACACAATAGGGTTTCAGCCACCATGAAATGTTACATTTATTTGTTTTAAACTCTGGTAGGTTGATCTTCTCTGTGAAACATCCTCTAGATGCATAGAAGGAAAAAACAACAACCAAGAACTAAGCATGAACTCGCGATGAAGAACTCTTCGAAACTCCCATGAAAGGAAAACAGTACTGGCTACACATTGGTCACATAACCCATATGCCCATTATTGCTTGTAGCTAAAAACTCTTGAATGTAATTCAAATCCGGAAAAACCTTGTGTTGCCTAGAAAAAAAATCACTTGGATATGTTTTCATTTGCTCCTATTGTCTCTAGGAAGTACTTCAAGTTGGAGTGCCTGGAGGGGGGGCAGTGGGAGGAAACTAACTGTGAGTCAATATCCTGCCCAGCCCTACCTGATGTATTCCAGGGCATGTTTACCTGCACCAATGGCCTGTATTATGACAGCCTCTGCACCCTGCAGTGCCCAGGTGCCACAGAAAATGTAAGATTTTAACAGTTGTGTGTTTAGTCCCCAGGTCAAATGGAAGTATTTCTGGTCATATCAATAATAACACAGTAATGTGAAGTCAATTTTAGATCAGTCAGACAGGGTGAGACACCTGAGTTGTCTACACTGGATGCTATTAAACTTGGTCATGATGTAGTAAAAAATAAGCCAAATTCTAAAAGGAGATACAGGTTGCATTACTGTGGAAATGTGTAATAATAATCTTCATATCTTTGCAGTACCAACATTTTTGTTCATCAAATATACTGCACCAGAACTGGTCTAAATCTGCATTTTAAGACTATTTTTGGGGCATTTTAGGCCTTTATTTATATAAGACAGCTGAATGACATGCAGCAAAGGGCCGCAGGGCAGAGTCAAACCTGCGGCCGCTGCGTCGAGGAGTAGACCTCTATATATGGGCGCCTGCTCTACCAGGTGCGCTACCCAGGCGCCCCTTAAATGTTGTTTATTGTCAGACATAACCCCCTACAGCCATTCCTCTCAGGACAACAGACACCACAATAACTGTATGGCCAGCAGCTGTGGTTTATAGGGTTTATATTACAACATGTTTACATGCTGTAATTTAAAAAAAAACACATTCTTTTTTTTTTTTTTTTATCATACTGTCTCTCGGAATATACCTGTATTCACCCTCTGCTTGAAACGCTCTGTGTTAGCGTCTGTCTCTTTAAGCCCCCCTCCCTAAAAACCCAGTCTGCTCTGATTGGTCAGCGTTTCCAGGTCTTCCACATCCACCCTCTCAGAATCTTTGCACCGTCATTGCAACATTGCATGACTATAACTGCAATGGAGTTGAGTTTTCATTAAAACAAAATTATGAATGGTGTGATAACTGCATGCCAAATTATTCAGAGCACACAAGGACATTGCAAAGGCTATTTTTAAAGAGAGTTTGAGGTAGTCCACAAAAAAACACACCGGGGCTACTTTCACTTACAGCTAACTTCACGAAGAACGATGAGGCAGGACACCATCACCGATCTGTTTTAACCTAATACTCTTGTGTCCAGCTCAGCAAAAAACACCGGATCTGTAGCATGTTACCGTGTCAATCACGACTGAGCCTGTTTGTAACCGGTATGCTGCCAGCAACGTGATCTTCACCTGTTTAACTGATTTTATGAGATAGTACGCGACTGTCCTGCTATTTTTTACAGACGTGTGAACTCACCACAGACAGTTGCCCTGTTCATGGACTCAGGGTGCTTGCTGCTAAGAGTGAATAAGGGAAACGTTGGAAAGCATATTTCGCATTATTTTAAAAGAACGGGAAACACCGATGTATGAAACTGCCAATTCGATTAATTTACTTGTTAATCGAAGGTGCCGGAACGCCGTTTTGGATCATTCCGGCCCACTTTAACCCCTGACCTCAACCTGCTTTATGACAAAAAAGACATGTAAATCTCACTTTTTACAAAATGGGACCTTTAAATTCAGAAAATCAGTGATTAAATAATTTATTTCATCATTGTCTCATCTGTCGATGTGCGTCTGTATTGGGAGCTTCGTGTTTACCCATGTAACTGCCAATTACTAGACCAAATTATGGTTGAAACTAAACTGACTGAATTCATGTTTTCCCAAACCGTTTCTCTTGAGCTGTGTGAAGACAGTGCAGCAAAAGTATAGGCCGCATGAATTTTAGTATCTGTTTGTTTCCAGAGGGAGATTCGCTGCACTAAGGAGGGTGAATGGACGGCAGAGTTCACGATGTGCTCCGAAATCAAGGGATCGTGCTCTCTTCCTCCAGATCTCAACTCTGTAGAGTACAGCTGTGACCAAGGGATGGATGTCGGTGAGTGTAACCCTTCTTTCAGCAATGACAGTGTAATACATCAAAAACAGTGGTCATTATATTCTCTTCCATCTGTCAAACTAAATAAAGTCATACACAGTAGCCTGCCTGGCAGTGACGGACTGGGATCAAAAAACGGCCCTGGCATTTGCAACACACTGGCCCTATTTTTGTCAATAACCTAGCTTGGAAATGAGTTATTCTGCCTTGAATCTTTCCACACACCTCGCCGCAGTACAATCTTGAATATCTGTGGCTGGATGCATAAAATAACTAATCAAATTAATCAAAATTAACCAAAGACATATTATCAGTAGTGGCCCATAGGGGTCCCATAGGGGGGTGGCCCTTCTGCCAAATTCCAGATGGCCAGTCCGTCACTGCTGCCTGGTCTTTTGCTTGTCTGGTTACACACTACTTGACTGAACAGACAAAGCAATCATGACGGTAGAGCATGTTTTTGTCAACACTTGTGCTTTTTTCTCCTCTTCTCTCACTCATTCCTCCTTTTCTATTGATATCTTTTGAGTCACTGACCAGCTCAAGCATTTTGTGTAAATACAGACGGAGGCATTTTTAAGTATCTCTCCATAATGACCCCATGCGCGCGCACGCACACGCACGCACACACACACACACACAGTAGAAGCCCTTGCAGAGTGATGGTTGCCAAAAGTCCAGACCACAGGTGACGGCGTGGTCTGAAGTTATGTGGTCTGTTTTTTTTTGTCAGTGTTTGAACATGTGTTGTTTTTTTTATCCTTTTCCTTGCAGGTGCTGTTTGCTACCCAACATGCATTGTGGCTCAAGACATGGATCTGCGTGACCCAGTGGTGCTGCCCAGTGGCACTACAGTTGACTCTTTAAAGCACTGGATGCTACCAACCAAAATCCAGGTGAGTCTCCTGAGGAGTGGTGTCAAGTAACTGAATGTAAGGAAAACTAAACACCTCTTCATTTCACAAATTGAAAAAGTAAAAACAGCAGCCAATCAAGGGGAATGTTTTCTATAACAGTTACACAAATAACATTGCCAAATATACACAAAAATGGACAGGAGTAGACACATACTGTAGCAACACATCTTCTTGACTGTGCACTGTGCACTGACTGTCTACTGACTGATTGTTTGCTGCCATACCAATAAAGTTTTGGCCTTTTACAACAGCAGCTTAAATGCTGTCTGTAAAAGCTTTGAAACCAGTTGTATCTGTTTAAAAAAAAAGTAGTACCAAGGGGTAATTCTAGCAATTTGATATTTCACTTCCATAAAGTTGGGGAACTTGAGAGAAATAAATAATGGTCAAATTCAAAACTACAGAGCCCGACAAGACCTTTAACTGCTAGTATAGCTCAAGCTCCAAAATGCTAGATCTTACCCATAATGCAACCCTTAAAGTGTCTTTCATTAGAACCTCCATGCCTGGCGAATGCCGACATCTTTCAATCTCCAGTTTGTTTTTGTTGTGATGTCATTTAAGTATTTCTCTCATAGTTGAGAAACATGAGGCTATATAACACACAGGCTGTGCAGTTCTCAGGAAAATCAGGCTCGACCCTACATAAACCCGCATAGCGTCTGTCCAAGACCGACCCGAGCCTGAACTAAGGCAGCGGTTTTGGGCCTGAGCCCGGTTAAAAACCTGAATTTCCACTGTGATTTTCTTTTTAACATTAACAGATTTATTTCAAGCTGAAGTCAACTAAGGTCTTTTCAGTGCATTACTAGACATTTGTGACACAATATCCGCCTTCTTAAATGTTCAGCACAGCCCAAAAACATATGCGTCATATGCCACATTAAACAGAGATTGTATAACATTTCTCCTCATTAATGATGGCGGGAGTCTAGAGAATGTTCTAGGCAACAGATGTCAGTGACATTAGTTTTGAACAACAGTGAAAAATCAATGAGACAAATGTCAAATGTGGCTGTATAATTTATGATAAATATCGTGGCCCTATCAGATTCGGGCATAGAATCAAAGCTCTACCTGTGACTAATGCAGTGCCCATATAAATTTCAACCTGCAGAACTGTGAATGACTATTTCTTTGACATTTTTCCATCCCATCCGGTTCTAAATGCTGTTTCAGAGGATTTTTTTCTAATTTTGGCTTTTTGGCATGACCATTGTGCTGATATTGTGTATCTTAAAAATCACATTATCTATTATTGGCAGCTTAAGTGCAGTTTAGCAATGCAGTTCATTTGCGTTGGTATGGAAAAATCTATATTTGTCACACTACTATTGATCACAAACTGGTATTCACTATATACATATATGTATATGCTTCAAATCAATGTCTATTTGATCCAGTTCAATATTTTATTCATTTATTGTTTATTTATGAGGGATATTACCTATAACATTATCACAACCAAATGTGAGAGATGCAAGTTTTATTAGAACGTCTAGCCTCCGCTAATTTGCAGTCCTTGTCCTTGGTCAGGCTTTTACAAAAACAACCACAGCAACAAACACAGCACAACAAACAGTCTATTAAATTCTCAAAAAATTAAATCAAATAAAAACAGAATTTACATAAAAATGGTGTCCCTAAAGGACACCATTAGTGCTCACATCTCTGTTGTTGTTTAAGCCATAGTTTGGCTTTTGTGTTAAACACTTTCAGTTCTGTTTGGGATTTAAGTTCTGTGGATAAAGAGTTCCATAAATGTACACCTTTTACTGATCAGGAGGGTTGACCAAAAGTTGTTCTGCACATTGGGACTCTACAATTATGGTTTACTGCTCTTCTTGTTAATGTACGACCATCATTTAAAAAATAAAAAATTCGGGGCAACCTCTAGCTCACCCAGTAAGAGCGTGCGCCCCATGTAGGCTGAGTCCTTTGCAGCGGCCCGGATTCAAGTCCGAACTGTGACCCTTCGCTGAGTGTCATACCCCATCTCTCTCCCACCTTTCCTGTCTATCCACTGTCACTATCAAATAAAAGGAAAAGCCCCCAAAAAATAACAGCACTGAGATTTTTACACAACAATATCCATCAGAATGAATAATGCATACAAACATCTGGTGGTCTGTACAACAGCATGGGCTACCAGCACTAAGCTACTGCTCCAGATTGACTCATTAAAGCACACCGTTCATTGCAGTTTATGACAAAGACAACTCATTTGGGGGACAGTCAACATTCAAATAAACATAGAGGATTTGCTGCCATAGATATTTGCAACAAAATTGACATCTCACACTTTGTTAGCTACCTTCAGAATTATTATTTATATCTCTGAGCTCTTATGTTTTTATGAGAATTAGAGTCTGGTCTTTGCTTCACTGTGAAACATACTTAGTTAAAAAACAAAAGGGGGTGGCAAAAAGTGCTACACCAATGAAAGGGACGACACAAAGGGTTTGTGCTTTGTTAGTTTAGAGCCAATGGTGTGTGAGAGGATAGATGAATGGAGATGTTGACTTTTGGCTTTAAATTTAGCGTGAAGTGAACTACATGTTTTTTAGCTGTAATAAAAGGCATCCCCATCGATTCATGCCAAGTTAACACCAGATACACTGGAAATATATTATTACCACATTCAAATTTAAAAAGGAGCCAAAAAAATATTCTTCTTCTTCTTTAACAAATGTAATGTGAAATCAGATAGATAGATAGATACTTTATTGATCCCCAAGGAGAAATTCAGGTTATGCGGTGAAATCATTTCCAGCTCTTTCTAGTAAAGGACTCATGTTTTTGAGTCTACTGAAGCCACTTTGTCTGTACAGAAAACAGAAAATTGCAGTGAACATTGGAATTATCTTATCGTTATTAGCATTTAAAAAAGCTTTTAAACAACACCTTTCCAGTTTAAGTCTTCATGAGACTAAAAACACTTTTAAAAATGGATATATTTTGGAGTGAGTATAGTAAACTAAATACATAAAGTACAGAATTTTCTTTTTCTTGATATATATTATCTCAAACTCAAAGGTCTTAATGCCTAAAAATGAATCCCTCTGTCAAAGACTTTTGAATTCATCACAATGTGTGCAAATATGTTTCACATCAGATGTTTGACTGAATCATTGGCAAGACAGTATCTTTTAAGATTTTTAAGAAAAACACTTTAAATTCCCAGTTGCACCAGCTAATCTCACACACTATCACACAACAAAATCCACCTTGTGTGTGTGCGTTTTGCCTTCGTTATCATTGAAGTGTTTTTGCATTACTGGAAATCACAGGCAGATAGCAAGAGTAAAGGTTCCAGTTGACGTCAAGACTGCTCTTGGGTCAGAGTTATAGTACTGTTGTTGCTTTAAATGTGGGTTATGTTACCCAATATCATATCTCAGGAATCACTTTTACGTTATGCTGTCGCAAACACTGCTCCAGTTTCGCCTCACTTTTGGGTGGTCAGCCAGCCAGTTAATCCTACCTTGCCAAGGTCAAATAGTTGGATGGAGGTCTGGTTACTTACGCCATATCTCTGACACTGTCTTGTGATTTTGAGGCATTGTGTTATCTCAAATCTCAGAATAAGGTTTCCATTGCTGGGTCAGGCTGCACAGGAAATCACAGGGGAGGATCCCATTTCTCTGTCCATATTTGTTAGTCAATCAGCTATCTGCTAACTACCTTGTAAATTCCCAGGGTCAAATAACTGACAGAAGACCACAGCCTCGCCCAATGACACCACAGAATTTCGAGTTTTGCATCCACTTAAGGTTTTCATGCAAACACACACTGCAAAAAGGCATTGAACGGCATTGAAATTGTCATAATTTATTACACATGTCAAAACAATACGATAAATACAAGTCTGCAATCAGAATGAGTGCAATATGTAGTCTTGTTCATTTATAATATAACAGGCAAGGCAAATGCTAGTGGATCATTGGCAAAAAGGTACCATAACTGTATTTAGCTCTGCACTATTATTAATGTAATTTATTGGTATTTTGTCATTAAAATAAAACTATAAGCATATATATACATATAAGTTGATTTTTCATGACATGAATGAGAGGAGGTTGGCATTATCTTCCATCTATGGCTACATAATGGATGTTCTCCTCAAATCAATGGTTCTACCTGAACTAGTACTACTCTGGAGCCTCAAGCTTACACAACTCCTAAAAAAATGCTTTTGTGACTGAGTGTGGTATTGTTTTCCATGGCAAACAGTGGTTATCCATTTCCTGTGACTACGTTGCTCAACCGTTGTTCTTATGTACTTTGTTTTCCAGAGCATAGTCTGCACAGGGATGATGAAGTGGTACCCTAACCCTCAACATATCCATTGTATTCAGTCATGTGAGGTAAGAGCCCAAACAGCCAAGCAGTACTGCATCAAATACAGGAGTATGTGCAAATACTTTCCATCCAGATATCACTCACCAACATCTTTGAAACTGTTAAATGAGTGAATGTCTATTTTAATCGTGACTAATATTGTGTCCAAGGACTATAAAAGTATTTACTGCAGTACCTGAGTTAAGATGTTTCCCTGTCACATATCTGATGTTTTAAGTGTGGTAAGAAGAGAACAACAGTTCAAAGAAGTGAAAGGCCAACAAAATGGTTATGGCTGCATGCACTGTTTGTACCATACATTTGGTGGTTTTCATGATACACAGCTGTCCTTTGGTGTCTATTCAAGCTGACAGCAAATAAGTATCACTTAATGTAACTGAGACCAAAGTGGCTTTGGGAACAGAGTTTGATACATCTTGCTTAACCATCTGGTGCCTCTGTTTTCATAAACATTAGGTGAAAGTGTGATTCACTTCTTACATAGCATGTCTACAATGCAAGTGCTTTCAAAGCCTTGAGGTTAGGAAGATCTCAGTTTGGCTTTTATCCCATTATTATCAAGGATATTTTAATAATGTCGAGATAGTACTTAATCTTTAAAACAATTACACCATGTCTAGGGATAACCACATTACATTTACTGCTCTAGCCACACTCTTCCAATAATATTAAACATGAAGCAAAACATGCTGTATTCCTGTTGTCATCACTACTCAAGATACCAGAGCCAGTATCCAATGCGCTTCTCATTTCATGATGACAAATGTATATTCGCACACTTAAAACCTTACAAGAATCCTTTTCAAATCTGTCCAAAGAAGCATTTTTTTTCTAAAAGGGATCTTGGCATTGCCAAATGTTGTTAGGCCTGCCATGCCTAATGGATTATCTGATAAAAAAATAAAAAATAATCACTGCATTGTCTTAGATTAAGATGAATTATTTAGGCTGACACAAGGCCTTTAAAACTTTCTGCCTAGCTCCAAAACAGTCTTCCCTTGTGTGTATTGAAACTCTTTCTATTTTACAAAGGGAGCCAGATAAAATGCCCTGTTTATTGACAAGGTAACACAGTCTAATGTCTTGTGAATTTACATGCATTTTCAAGGAAAATAAATTGCTGAATATTTCTTGTAGTAAAATGTAACTGGTTAGTTTGTATAACAACATGTTTGACTGAGACAAGCCATAAGTAAAAAGTGGTAGCAAGTCTATTTAAGACAAAGGGTTTAAAATTAAAGTGATGGAATATTCTCTGTTGGATGTTTTCTTACCCACCGAGCAAAGCACAAAAAATACACAAAAAACTAGAGGAGAAAATCCAGAGTCTGCTAAGTCTGATGCACTTCTTAATATGGAAACTAAATCTGTCACTCCTGCCCCAGTTTTAATCATGAAAGATTATGTTTTATCAATGTGTTGCTGTGAGCTTTAAAAAATGTATTTGCCCAAATGATCATATCCAACCTGTACATAACAAGAAGGACTCTGAGAGCGTCAACTCGCAATGTAATCTTGGAACGAGCACCGCAGAGAATAGAGATATATTTAATTTGATTCGGACCAAGACCACCTCTTTTCGTCAGCTCAGCTGTTCTCCCCCCGGACCATGTTTCACACCTGTAATTTTGGTTCAGCTCAAACTGAAGAGTTCAAAAGTCTAGACCAAACAAGGTAGGTGTAAAATGGCTAAAGTACGCTCCATAGCCACGGTGTAACCCCTTAACACAGAACTATAAATGCACCTTAAGAATGATGTTGAGTCACTATCTCCCAAATTACCAGATAGATTGCTATGCAGTTTGGTATGAATATTTACAATGCACCACTGTCAGGTTAATAAAAGGTTATACAGGAAGTGCATTCCAGAGTTTGGGAGCTCTGACAACATAAGCCTGATCACCTCAAAATTGGACCTGGGAACAGCAGGAAGTAGCTGACTAGATGATCTCAGATGGTGTTCAGGCTCATTGGGTGTTAGGAGATCCTTTATATATTTAACTAGCTTTATTCCAAAGTGCTCAACTACATCTCACGGTCTTCATCAACGGCTGAAATTTGCTTAGTTGTCATGGAGATGGCTGTATTGGTCGTATTTTAGGAGGTTGATCATGACCACTAATATAGATACTATTTCTGACAAGTGAGCTATCGCCACAACAACTGCTAAAATCCATCCACTGCTGAAGACTGTGATATTATGTCGAAAGTTCCAGAAAAACAAATTCTATTGTTTTAGGTAAGTAATAAGTAACATCAAACGTAAATGACAGATTACTATGATTACCCTGAGCACATTCAAGCCCTTGGGGGTAAAAATCCCTCCCATTACTTGGCTCACCACTACTGGTAGGAAAAGCAAAATGGTCCCGATGCTGTTCCGTCCAACACCTTCATATTGTGGGGTATAATAAACAATGCTGCACTTAGAGGTCGCTGTAGCATGACTTTAGACTTTTGGGCTTGTTCAATTTCATCATATTTCATGTCCTGTAGTTTGTACCTTAATTGAAAGTTAGTTACAATTTAACGTCCATCTCTGCTCAGTAATATTTTAGCAGTGACAGTATATCATCTAAAATCATAAAACCAGTTTTTATTTGGCATTCATCCATTGGGTTCAGAAAAGGCTGGAACTACCGATGGAACACATAAACTGTTGATGTCTCACGGTATTAAAATATTCTTCCTACTGCCAGCACTACATTTTCCTCTTCCACCTTCCCGTGAATGTTGCTAGGCAAAACAGTTGCTTATAACCTGCTCCTCCATGACAACACTATAAATTATACCAGACCACATGTGCTGCATATGCACCATGCCAGATCTCATCCAGATGCCATTGCTCCCAATCTTTCTCTTACTCTGCCTCTCTTTCCATTCTTTCTTAAAACCCATTGACAATTAGTGTAAAAGTCAGCTCATGAATCATATCGAAACAGCATCCCCTGTACAGTGCAACTGCCAGGCTGAGACTGTTCTGTAATGGTTTCATCTACTTTATAGCTTTAGAAATATTTCTATCAGTGACAAAATACCTGCCGTGTCTTAATAGAAGTGTCTTTCTTAGATTGTTCTCAGCATTATTAAAAAAGTGTGTAACGGAAAGCCAATTAAATGCATTGACTCATGCATCACTTAATAAATGACATCTAGGCAAAGAGGACATAATCTATCTAAAACATTTGGTTGGTGGACGCTGTGTTAATCCCCTTGATCACATATATCTATATCACAATATTTCTGCATGAGGCAGGATATAAACAAAAAGAACATTTCTAATTCTAACCTCTGCCACACATCTGACACATAAAGTTATCCTCTGGCTCAAATAGCCTAAATGTCTTATACACTCCAACTGGTTTGTACAAACTGTTTTGTTTGTTTCTAATATAAAACAAAAAAATTGGATCACAAAAAAATAGCCTGAATGTTTGCTGTTTGCTATAGATGGAAGATCAGGGTTGACATATATTGAAGACAAAGTAAACCAATAGTGAACTTAACAATATATCAACACTTGTTGTAATTACAGTTGCGAAACTAGAAAGACTATTGTTTAACAAACATTTTTTTTAATGCACAGCTCTACTTAATGTTTTAATTTATTCTGAAACACTTGCTGCAGTTGTTTAATTGAAGACCAATGCGACCACAGCAAATTAATCAAATGAGTCTCTGTAGACAAAAGGCAGCCAGAAGAGTTGAGGTTGTTAGTTCAGACAACAGACAACCCTAATTATTAGACACTGGAATAATTTCTGTCAGGTCTATTAAGTCAAGAACAACACAGACAATAAAAATGCTTTAGGAAATTATATTGAATAAATTACAAATTAAATTTGGTGGTACGGCTCTGTTCAAAGGAGTCCCCTGACCTTTCATGAGCACCATGAACGGGACAGCAGCAGCAGCATTAAGGGACACTCACACAGTTTAAGACTGGGAGAGCTAAACTATTCCCCCATATGAACAGAGCAGCAACGATGATATAGAAGCAAATGCCACGTTATACACGACAAGGTGGAGCAGGGGAGGAGGTGGGTAGCATAGATGCGAGCAGCAAGCAGTTAGAAGCAAACGAAAGCAGCTTTAAGTAGGGCGCCCTGTTTGAGTGTAGCCATTTAGCAGTGAGGGGAGTTGACCAGCTGATGCAGATCAGCTGTTGCAGCTCAGCTGATGCTGCTCAGCTGATGCGACCATGTTATTGGCCAATAGCTGTTAGCATCACCTTGACTACTTGGCCTGCCAGAACTGACGCTGACGCTCAATTTATGATTTCTTTCTGTTGGTTAATTTAGAATAAGTGAATTGAAAGTAGTGGAGTCAAAACCACAAGTCTATTCACAGAGGAAATCATTGTTGGCTTTCTTCCAAATACAGAGCTTGCTATCCAAAAAAAAAGTCATGGATTTTTGCTCATCTAAGATAGAAATGTGTGACTGAAAGCACATATAGGACCCTATTTTAACGATCTAAGCGCACGGTGCTGTTGGCTGTTAATATCGCTTTATTAGACTTTTCCGTCGGTTGGATGGCCGTTCTGGACTTTTCCTGAACGCACAGCCTGTCAGTCCGTCCCTGTTCAGTCCAGCAGGCTATTCGGTGATTAGTATCTCTAGCATATTCTCGGTCTTTCCTGGGGTCTCTCTTAAATCTTCAAGTTGGACTTGCCTTAAAAATATCTCCACAGAGAGTTACACAGGTATCCAGTAGGGAAATCTACCTCTACTCTGAGCTTCTCCTGAAAACCAAGGTATATGGGGCTCACTGGCAACTGTTTAAGGGCTGGTGAAAGTCCAGAAACATTAACCCATGCTCCAGGACATGCTCTACTTCTTGCAAAAGTCTTTTGAGAATGTGGTAACCCAAGGGGGTTAGGAATTACTGCTGGTATCGAGGACTATGAATTCTTTAGCTCAGAACCACCCACTGGCGCAGTTTTTTGGAGATAGGTCATGAGTTTGATGTTGAATTTTCATACAGTTGGGACATCTGTACAACTTTATTTCCATACAACAGAATGCCGTCATTAACTGTGTTGCTTACCTTGATGTGTTTTCGGAGGTTTAAGGTTTACAGGTGGAAAGGCACCTAACCCTGCACCTAACTGTGTTAGCTGCATGCACTTCACTGGGAGGATGGTACAGGGACATGCAATCAGTTCATTGCTGGAAACCATGCATTAGAAGTAAAAGTTTTTTTTTTTTTTTTACAGGTGACCTTTTTTTAAATATGGAAGTAAAAAGCAGCAAAAGTTGGCACACAACTGGCAGTGAGTAGCATTTTGAAGTGCAGGCACGATCTTCAATCATGTGTTTATGTGCACTTAAGTCATCTGATTATTTACAGATTTTGGCAATAACTCTCTAAAGGATTTAGAGAAACACAGCTACAGTATATTTGTGAAACTTGACTACTTTGCCGTATAAATGGTGAACCAGATTTCTTAAAGACCCAGAATGAGAGAGATCGCTTTGGAGCGATTGCAATGGCATGAAAGCCAATATTACTACTTATTGGTGTGCATTGTTGTACCCCAAACAATTCAATCCCAAACCTGCCAAAAGTGAAAGGAACTACACTGGAAAGTTCAACCATTTAATAATCTGGTTTCCACAACCAGCAGGCTATTTGTACAATTCAAACACAGCATAAACTGTTTCACAGAGCTTGTCCTCTCATGTCACAATACAGGTTTCACCACTTAACCTGGTTCTAATAGTCTTTAATACACTTAAATATGACAATCATGATTCAGAAACATGGTAAGTGATGAGATAAGATTAAGTAAGATTACAGGCTAACTACATGTAAACTGGGTTTTTAGAGTAATCAATACTTTCTATACTGCACATATATACAGTACACGTTAACCACAGTACAGTCCTGCTTTAACCTAGTTCTCACAATACTTTTTCTTCTGAGCATATATAAACCTAGGATTCACCAAGTACTATGGCTTATAAATAATATATAATGCCTGGCACACTATGGTGGACTGTGTTGTACAATTTCCCGGAGCCAAACTACAATACACAACACATTCACAGACCTCCCTTGAACTCCCTGAACTGTCTTTCCTATCAAAGGGAAAAACACCTTGAGTCAGTCAAGTAGAGAAGAGAAAAAGACAAACCTCACACTCCCCCAACTGTTTCCAGTGAGCTCTGGGCAAGAGGGGCGAACAGGACGAAGGAGGGGGAGATGATGAAATATCTGCTTTTAAAAGAAAGATACAGATACTTGGTGGGAAGTGATAAATAAACATATTGCATATCTGTTTTATAAAGAAGAGCTTGGCTAGTGCTGATTACAGCACATGCTCCCCTACAAATAGCCCTGCTAAGAGGTGGAATATTGATGTTAGCGAGGTGTGGGGTTGGATGCTGCTGCTTTGTTTGTCCTTTTTACACTGATTTGAAGGGAGTTATTGTATAATGGTAATTAAGGGTGTCACAATATTGAAATTGAAAACGACCAAAATTAAGTCACAATCTCGGATTTCGAATTAAAAAATGGAATCGTCGTTGCTGCCATGCCCCCATGTTACGTCCGGTCTGCTTGCCAAGCGGAAAACAACACACACATGTAGCCTGCTCGAGGCAAGGGGGTAAGCCAGCTTCCACAAAGCGTACCTCCTATGGCACCATTTTGATGCTACCTTGTTAAGACTATTAATTTTTCAGAGAAGACTATGGACATGGCTATTTTATTGTTTTTTGTTTGTTTTGTTGTGAACTCGAATGTCATCTTCTGTGAAGAAGACTGCAGTTACAAAAGAGAAACTAGATGGCAGGTTATAGATATAAGTTCTTACATTATGTTAAAGGAGAACTCCGGGCAATGTTTACGTTAATCTTGATCACTATAAGTATGTGAGTACAGTTGATAGCAAAAAAACGAGCCGAATCGGTGCTAGCAATATGGAGCTGCTGCAGCTAATGCCGAGAGCTCCCACTTAGCTAAAACAGCAGTTTTGGGGGCATATCATAAAGAGTGCCTTTGTGCCTCTTTAACAGACACAAAATGCAATTAAAATGTCTGTGCAACATGAACAGGGCCCTTACATGACAACAAGATGCGTTTTCAATTCAGACATTGTTTAAATTCACTTACCCTGTTAGCTGCTAGCTGCCGTCTGGGATGAGTGAGTGTGTTCAGCCAGGCTTCAGTAATAATCATCACGCAGCAGTTCTGTGTGTATTTGTAGCATATATATCCATTTTGTGTGCGATCCATCTGGCGTTGGTGAATAGTAGTCTCTGCAGTGGCAAACTGTGTGTTAGTTGCCTTAGCCAGGCTAGCAGGCCAGACCGGCATCCTTCTATTTCCTCCCCGCCTGCCGCGGCCGACAACAATCCACGGGCGCCTGCTGGTCTGGTGGATGTCCTCCAGAGGACAGTTCATGCTTTCGTGGCGAAATATTTGCGGCAAAAAAAGTTTATTTCCCCCTCAAAAATAGGTAATTGAGCACTGTAGTGGTTATGATCATATCAGTGACTATGTAACTACATGGAAATGGACCAAATGATGCCTGTTTCTTGTAAAGTAACAGCGTTACAGGAGGCTGGCTGTAGTCTTGCGCTGAAGTCCCGCGGGAATTCAGTTGTAGCAGGAAAGGGTAAACAGCAGTGTGCAGATCGGAGCGTAGTGTGTGAAGAGTGAAGATGGTTCACAAGGGAAAAAGCTTAGAGTAACGTAACTATGGAGCTAGAGCTAGCCTTCAGTAACGCTATTACTGTACAAGAAACAGGCATCATTTGGCCCGTTTCTATGTAGTTACATAGTCACTGATATGATCATAACCACTACAGTGCTCAATTACCTATTTTTGAGGGGGAAATAAACTTTTTTCGCCGCAAAAATTTCGCCGCGAAAGCATGAACTGTCCTCTGGAGGACATCCACCAGACCAGCGGGCACCCGTGGATTGTTGTCGGCCGCGGCAGGCGGGGAAGGCGGGGAGGAAATAGAAGGATGCCGGTCTGGCCTGCTAGCCTGGCTAAGTCAGCTAACACACAGTTTGGCACTGCAGAGACTACTATTCACCAACGCCAGATGGATCGCACACAAAATGGATATATATGCTACAAATACACACAGAACTGCTGCGTGATGATTATTACTGAAGCCTGGCTGAACACACTCATTCATCCCAGACGGCAGCTAGCAGCTAACAGGGTAAGTGAATTTAAACAATGTCTGAGTTGAAAACGCATCTTGTTGTCATGTAAGGGCCCTGTTCATGTTGCACAGACATTTTAATTGCATTTTGTGTCTGTTACAGAGGCACAAAGGCACTCTTTATGATATGCCCCCAAAACTGCCGTTTTAGCTAAGTGGGAGCTCTCGGCATTAGCTGCAGCAGCTCCATATTGCTAGCACTGATTCGGCTCGTTTTTTTTTGCTATCGACAGTACTCACATACTTATAGTGATCAAGATTAACGTAAAAATTGCCCAGAGTTCTCCTTTAACACATGTTTTAAATTTGAGAATGTAGTGTGGTACATTGCGAACAAAGGTCAGATATTATATTGCATAAGAGTCTAGTCTAAAAATGGCACAGCAACCTGTGCTTTAAAAAAAAAAAAAAAAATGTAAAAATCGAGAATCAAATCGAACCGTGACCTTAGAATTGAAAATGTAACCGAATCGAGGATTTGGAGACTCGTGACACCCCTAATGGTAATACACAAACCAGTTGACCTTTTAATTACCCATGGGGGACTACAGTGTGGAGCCAACTCTGGCTGGTTTAATACTCTTAATGAGTCTGTGCTTACCAGAGTAAGGTATATGCTGCCTGGAAGGGAGTGTTAATAATAACAATTAACCTCAACATAGAGCCCTGACCTCAGAATTAACCGCATGTGGGCAAAGTGTGGGGTCTGCTAATTTTAACAGTATTTTCACCAGGAAAGACATGTGAAATGGAGATCAAACCCACATTAAAGCTCAGCAGTGGAAATATGTAAGATACAAATGAAACTGACAGCAGGCTAAGCAAGTCTGTATTATGCATGACTGCCCAAGACTGAAGGTAACAACGATTTACGTACTAGTAGTGATTTGGGTGAGGCATCTGGTGCAATTGCTGGTAAAGTATTTACTCAGAAACAGAACGATTAAATAGATTTATTAATGCCAAGGCAGTTTAGTTGGGAAAGGCAAGGGGATTCGTCAAGTAAGGAGTTCTTTGAAGTGCAGACAAAAAAACTGCAGAAATCTTCTCAGCAGCTGCTCTCTCCCCCTGCGCAGGTTAGGTAGAACCCTAAGTCTTTGAATTGACTCCATCAGCTCATCGGAGAAAGCCAAAAGTATCTTTGGCCCTGAGCACTTATTTTCATATTGTTGGCACTTCAGGGAAGCCCTGAAGGTTTTGCCTAAAAACATCAAAAAGGTTTTCATCATGACATGTTTGATATTCTATGTAACTTAAATTCCACAAATTTGCATGCCACTCCGGAGTTTCTCAAGAACGACTCCCACACTGGCCAGAGCATTGCAAAAAAACTGTTTTTGGAACAGGAATTGTCATAAATAGGTATTCTACGTAAGGTAAAGCATATCTGAACAGTCATCAAATGACATCTGTCTGTCTACTCTGTCTATCCTAGTTTAAATAAAAGTTCAGCTAAAGTAAACCTATCTTGCTTATTTACATTAAATGTATACTTATGTCAGTTTGTTTATCCTGGAATGTCAAACAAAACAATTTTCATTCCATCTCTTCGAAAAGACTCCAAAAGTTGAATCCATTTCCACTGCTTCATGAAGCTTCAAGAACAATTTTCTTTATTTTCTGAGCCCACTAGAGCCCCGCCAAGAGTAACTTTTTGATATTAACGAACGTTAAGTTACATTCAAGCCATTGCCAAATGAGTCGCTACAAAGGTAATCAAGACTATCAGCTCCACACAACTCTCTGTTTATTTTTTAGTATGGCTATATTCAGAAGATTGTGTCGTCTGGTGACTTTCGCGCGCAGAAACTCAAGTGAAGATAATGACCTCTTCTGAAGAGACCATCATGTTTTATTAATCCTCTGTGTCCTCCTTGGCTACTAGCAACAGCGTGGAGGAGGGGATAGGGCTGCGCGCGATCATGGAAGGCTTGTATCATATGGACGCGTCAACAGTTTTGTTGTCATTACTTAGAATTCCTCATGGGGGCGACAGAAAACTATAGCTTTATACTAACAGCACCATCTTGTGGGCTCAGAAAAAAAAAAAAAAAAGGTTCACGAAGCTTCATGAGGCTTCATTTTGGCCATTACTAGGTTTATCAGACTGGGCAATTCTTTTTGTGAGTTAGGCCAACACTTCAAGAAACCTCAGTAGTGTAGTCCAGCATCTTCTTTGCCCCCATGATATGCAAACATCATGCACATGTTTTACAAAGCTAATGTGAAGGATAAATGGCTGATTTAGTCAGATAATTATGCTAACGTAAACGGACCTTAGCATTTAACTAGTGATGACCAAATGGAGCATCATCATGAACCATTTTCTTTATTTTCTGAGCCCACTAGATGGCACTCTCTGTTTAACAAATGGTTGAAAGCACACTGAAATGCCATTCCTTGAGCCTTTTTCTTTAAACCAAAAGTGCCATCTAGTGGGCTCAGAAAATGAATAAATGGGTTCACAAAGCTACTTTCAACCAAATGTGCAAACAAATCATGCTAAGCTATTTATCACCTCAGGTAGTTAACTTCCTCTTCCATCACGAAATACTCAGTTTATCCCCAACATTAGCATCAGTGCTTCATATTAGGCTGAATTTGTTTACCAACGGGTAACATGTGCAGCAACGGCTGAATTAATGTATCCACTAAAATAAAGTGCATGTAAACTATTTGCTATTTGCAACTGACTCTTTCGCATGACTGAATGAAAAACTTGGATTGGACTTGGATAATGCTGCATGAGTGTTTATTTTGATATTAGATCCAAACAAATTCATGACTATGACAGCATCTGCCACTTACTGAAAATCTTTTTTTCTGGGAACATTCTGCCTTCTCGGCCTCCCCCGCCTCGTGTGATGTAAAATCATCATTTTGGGGAGAATATTAACACTGTTTCTTGTTTGTAACTTGTTTCTAGCCTTTTGGAGGGGATGGCTGGTGTGACACTATCAACAACAGAGCCTACTGCCAGTATGACGGAGGAGACTGCTGCCCGTCTACACTCTCCACCAGAAAGGTACACAATCAGACATTTACATAGAAAGAGAAATATTGATTTTCATCAGTTTTCTGCAATCTGTTTTTTTTTTTTTTTATAATAAAAAATAAATTTGGGGGTATTCTTTCAACAGATACAATATAACTTACAATTTGTGTCCACTTTGTTTAAAAGGTAGCAAAAGTGTTTGCAGGCTTGCATCTTGCAATCAAGATGGAGTTTAGAAGCTGAAGCTGGATTTAAAGCCAGATTCTTCCTGTTTACAGTAGTAGAAATCCATCTCTTTTGGCACGAGCACTGTGCTACTACGCAGGAGACTTCTACTAAGCAAACAAACACAAATCCTTGCCACTTTCCCCTCTCTCCTGTTAACGACTGCGCCTATTTAGTCTCCCTCATCTGTACTTGAAACAACAGAGGAGACTTGTGCCCTGCAGCTTTTCCACTCAAATGGTAAATAAGCAGGTTTTCACCACCCCATGCTGCTATATACTTTCTCACTTCTCATATTAAGCCATTGCTCCACTGCAGCAAGAACTAGTCAGAACACACTTAACTACAGTATGGACATAATATACCCAATGAGATTTTCTGCTATTACAACATGATAGTTTTAGCTAACCCCAACGTATTATTTTGATTGTGCATCTTGAAGCGAGAGTTCGGATTTTTTAAAGTGGGGTTGTATGACTTATCCATAGTCAGTGTATTTCCTACAGTAGATGGCGGTCTGCACGCCTCCCAGTTTGGAGAAGCAGTCAGGAGTACAGACACAGAAGCTAAACAATGTACTGCTGTGGACAGGGGCAGCATCTAAATGTATGTTAACCACCTAAATAAAAGGACCACCTAAAAAAATCGATATCACTTCAAGTGTACGCTAAAAATATTTTCACCACTTTGTCTTGCTGTCAGACAGCCCTGTTTAAAGGTGCCGTAGGTAGGATTGTGAAGATCCAGGACTTAGCCAAACAATTTGAACATCGACAACTTCTCAGTCCCTCCCCTCTTTCTGCTAAAGCCCAAAACGGTCTCCTAAGCCCCTCCCCCCCACAAG
Source organism: Sander vitreus (assembly GCF_031162955.1). NCBI lineage: Eukaryota > Metazoa > Chordata > Actinopteri > Perciformes > Percidae > Sander > Sander vitreus. Next base: position 24,649,844 of record NC_135866.1, read on the forward strand.
GGAGAATGAATGCGTGTGCATGAGCAGTGATTGACACGCAGTTAGACACCCCCCCGGCCCTGATTGGTGCATCTGAACAGGGAGCGGTGAATTTTGCAAATCTCACTACAGGCTGTAGGTGGTGCCAGAGGAGCTGGATTTTATTTTAAATGACCTGCTTCATGTAGTTCTACTGGAACATAGGGTCAGTTTCCACAAATATGACAGAAAGTTAGTTTTATAAGTCTTACCTACTGCACCTTTAAGTTTAAACGGGGGGAAATGAAGCTGTTTATGTCTATGCTCTCATCAGAGCCACCAGACTCCATTTTACCTTACAGAACACAGGATTTGCTGGTCTACCGCTGCCTTGAATGGTTAGTTAGTTTGTTAATGTTGTTGGCTCTTAAACCTTTTAAATCACCAAAGTCACACAATAACAAACTTACCAATCGAGGTTAGTAAGTAGAAGGTAAAGCTGTGAAAATATCCTAAATATGTAGCGTACACTACACAGCGTGATTTTTTATTTTTTTTAGATGGGCCTTTTTTAGATGGCTGAAATACATTTAGCTGCTGCCCCGTCCTTAGCGTCAGTGTCGGGACTCCTGCCTGCTTCTCCAAACTGGGGGCATGCCGACCGCCATCTACTGTAGGAAATACACTGACTACAAGTAACTTATCCCATCCAACTTCCAAACGATCCCTTTAAATGGAGATGAGAAGCATTTTTGTATTGCAGCTCTTCAGTGTAATGCAGATCTTTAATCCATTTACATTTCCAAAAAAAAACATTTATTGCATGCCTAATAAGTTTGACAAATATGGACATCTTTGTGTTTATCCATCCTAACACACTCTCCCTGGTGATAGCTTGTTCGTGCTCACTACAAATGAAAATGCATCACAATACATTAATTGCTCTAAATGATTGCTGTATGTATTGGGTGGCTAAGAGGAATGGTATGAATAATAATGAGCTAGGTCAGGTCAGGCCAGTGGTGGAAACCAGGCCACTCATTCCCTCAACTGCTTCTACATAAACATGTATTTTTTCCTATTTTTTCGTGCTTTCATGAGAACTTCTCTCCCATGTGGACATTTGGGAAGAAGCCCCACCCCCCTTCACTATACCCTATTTGGCTACTGTACAGCCACATATTCATGACACTCTATCAGAGGGCCCTGCCTATTAATTCCAATGGCCTACAGTTGGCCGAGCCTTGGCTGTCTACTTCATGTCCGCAGCACGCCATGACTCACTGGCAGCTCCTTCCTAAATTGAGAAGGAGTTCAGCGAGAAGCTGCCATCATAATAAATGAGCTGCCAGACTGCCTCTAACTGCTCTTTTATAGGACGGGGGTGGTGGGGATGGGTGGGGGGTATAAGTGTGGGAGCAGCAAGGTATCTGACGGTTTGCAGTTTAGTCGGCCACTGTAAAACAGCAGCTCAGTTCTGAGGAAGTCAACTAAACCGCCGTGAGAGTCAGCATCCTGACTGCCACCGCGGCTCCAGCAGAGCGATGGAGCAGAGGGGGGTAATGAAGAGTGGTGGATGGTGGGTTTGTTTACAGAACTCTCTGTTTCTATGTGGCTCGACTTGTGCAGGTGTAGGAAATTACAGGTTTTTAACACAGCGTGACCCACATCACATATTTTCCCTGCTGTCAAACAAGAAATTTTTTTTAAGAGAGAATATTTTATGCCAATTGCTACGGTTTCAGTTAACACGCACATATGACGATGAGGTGAGTTGGATTTTTACTTTATTCTGCAAGTAACATTGTGGCACTTCTTCCAGTACTTGGCAGGATAAGTAACCTGCATCTGAATTACATCAATTATTTGAATCAATATTCATATCTATTTGTGTTTGGATCAGCCATACCGGTCCAGCTGCATCCTTTTTTTATGGAGCTCAGGCAGTATTGGTTTTATTTCCAGGGGTAGTTACAATGATGACAAGGGAGGAGGGATACACGAGAGATGATTCAGGTAGGATTAAGTCATCGGCCAATGGGGAAGACTCCAAAAGAAAAGATCTGAGCTGCCACCCCATCTATGGAAACACATAATCTTCCTTTGATTTGTTAACTGGAGTCTGTGTTCTAGTCCAACAAAGGGCTAGATAAGTAAAATCAGCAAGAGAACAGAAGGAAGATAAAGAGGACATTTTATTTTATTTTTTTAAGCTTTTACATTTGGAATCAATTGCATAATTCAAAGGTGCTTTTATCCATTTTAAACCTTTTCTTGTCACATGAATTATGCTCATAAGTAAACAGCAGGGAGGCAACAAATCCAAACCCTCAGAAACAGCCAAAAGACTTGGCTTTTGTTTCTGTGGATGAGGCAAAAATGAGCCCTTTCTTTCCTTCCAAAGGTAGTTAGAAGGCGTCAAAGTTGGAGCATTGCTTGGAGTGTTCTGCAGATGCATTAATGAATCAAGATAAAGCTGTGAAGGAAACATTTAATGGCAGTGCCAAATCGTCTTAAATGGGACTGCTGGCATTTTAAGTGAAGCTCGGGCCTTCTGCAGCTCATTGAGACCTCTTAGTGGAACTATTACCCTGCCATCAACCCCGGCTCCCTCCAAAACTGAGCGCAATCCGCAGTGAAGGCCGACAAGCTGCTACCTCCCACTCTCCTTCTCACCCTGCTTGCAGTCATCCTTATTTTCTTTCTCTGCCTCCCACTCCGCTTTCCCCCTCTCCCTTTTTTCTCTCAATCTTCCTCTCACTCCTTCTCTCCAGGAGCGAATGTTTACATTTCTTGCAACAGACTGCTTCACGGGGCACCAGAGTTTATTTTGCAACCTGTGGTGATGGCTCGCTTCCTAGACAAGAGCTGGCAGCCTCTTGTTGTTGATTCTTAACATGTGTTCATCCGTTCACCTCCACGGCGGTGCGTTCCTCCCTCCTTTCCCTCCCGAAGACCCTCAAGGTTTCTCGCCATTCAAAGGCCACGTTGAACCATTTGACATCATGCGCTTTATCGGCCTCTGGGGGGTCGTTGGAGTTCTCTTTGAAACTGTGAGGAAATACAACAAGTCTACTAAGACCACACTCAGGTTACTAAGTGATACTCACCTTTCAGCATAAACACAATGTAGAAGTGGAGTTCACTAGCTGCTAGGTCAGTTCAAGCAAATGTAGTTTTTATTGTCTGTTTTTGCCATTCAAAGTCGTGCTCTTTGCTACAGTTGAAATATAACAACCCTATTGGGAAGCCTCTTCAACTAGTGCATTTTTCAGTGACTCTGCTTTTACTGAAGGTCCTGATGTAATATTTCCTTTTACCCTGCTGCTTTTTCTTTTCTAGGCTTTTGTTCCACCTACTTGCACTAGAATAGGCCATATATATGCACATCATTTTATCAGATTTCATCAAAGACCATCCCAGGCAGTTTTAAACAAGGAAACCAACCAAATGGAATGTGTGTTTTCTTGGTTTAGTCATCCATTAAAAATGACATCTGCACCAGACATGCCTGAAAAGTCACATCTTGTGTTTCTGTTTGAATCCAGCCACAGATTGAAAGATCTATAGTGGTTCCGGGAAGCCGAGCACTAAATGTTGTGCTTTTTTACCAACAGGTCATTCAGTTTGGGGCGGACTGCAACGAGGATGAGTGCACTTGCCGTGATCCGGACGCTGAGGAAAATAAGAGCAAAGCCAAACACTTGGGAGGAGACGGAGGAGGAATGCAATAAGATGGAGGGATTAAAGAGGCTGAACTTGTGTTAAACAGAGTCAAACCACAGACTATATACCACAACAAACAAACAAAAACTTCATACATAAAAAGGCCATTTTATCATAAGTGATGTTAAAAAGCATCACATGTGACTCATGCTGGTTTGAAAATGTGATTACTTCCTGCACAAATCCAGCCACACATCCACACGTGAATATATGTTTTCTTTTCCTATTAACAAGTTAAGGGTCACCTTCACTGCTGGATCTGTGTAAGAGCAGAAAATGATATTTTGAAAACGAGACCCTAACACAGGTCTAGTTCAAATAGGGTTACAACACAGTCTATCCACTCTTGTACAAATGAAGTCATCCTTATTGGATCAAATCAGTATTGTAAATAGATTCAAGTACTTTTCTGGACTTGATTAGCTTGGGATAAAAAAACAAACAAAAGAACTGGCTGTGCCTGAAAACTGTTTCAGTCCATGCACAGACCTGACAGTAACGGCTACTGCTGCTAACTGTGTTTACTGTAGCATCCAGTTAGAGGAGAAACATTATCTATGGAAGTATTTCAAAGTACCATCTTTGAATCATACTGAAGCCAAAACAGTTCTGTTTTTTAACTTGTCCGATGGCTTATTCAAAACCAAATGAGGACGAGTCAAATCTAAGTCAAGTGGGTAAAAGAAAATCACAATCACAGAAACATTTCTTCAAAAAAACCCTACTCCCTACTGTCAAAAACCTCCCAAATACTAAAATTAGTTACAGTCTTCATCATCAGGTTCTTTAGGAATGTAAAAGAATACATATCTGTAAAGACTAACATGTATAGAATAATATATTTGGATCACCTAACATATCTAACATATCATGTATTAGTCACACAAGTCATCACTATTTATATCAAAGATCCAGTAATACAAACATTTATCTGTACCATACGGCATGTGCACAGGGCTTCCCAAAATGTATTTTCTGTGATTGTGTTCAGTTGTATTTACACAAAAAAACATGTCATACAAATTACGTCACATATTTTGAATTATAAACACTACATCCATATCTAAATGGGGAAAATCAGGCAAATGTCAGATATCAATGTCAGAATTATTGTTCTAAAACATGGATTTCCACTAAAACAAAGGTGCACTTAAAACTGTGAAAAACTAATAAAATGTTGGAGTCACCAAAGCAGTAGATAAACGAAAAATGATAAACCAAAAATGAAGATAACTAAGACTTTTGGGAAGCCTGGGTATATTTTTTGCTCAACACAGACTTCAAACTTCTCCTGCTTGCATGTTCGTATGTCAGGTTCTGGTGTCCTTTAGCCGGAAATCATGAAGTACCCCATATTGTATCTATAAAAAGTGTAATCATGTTCTTTGTGATATTTTACAGTACTTTATACTCTATATGAAATAAATATCAACTTGATATTGACCCATGTAATGTCTTTTGTGGGTTTCTGCACATGAACAAATAATATGTTATATATAATAAAATGTGGCTGACTCAACAGTATATATATACACACACACACACACACACACACACACACACACACACACACACACACACACACACACACACACGGGTGGATTATTGGCCTCACTGTAATACTTTAGCTCACGTTTTGCATGACTCACAAGTGAATACACATACAGTAAATACTGGGAAATTCTCCTAAGCAATTTTAAAGGGTCAGTTCACCAAAATTACAGAAAACAAAAAAGCTGGCCAGTATTGCTGAAACACCATTAGATGGTAATAATATGAAGGAATTAATTCAGTATTGTGACACACCTGCCGCTCATAGTCTGAGGGCCAGATGTACGTACATTTGTGAATGTAGCGTTATCAGCGCCATGGCCAAGCTCATGTCGTATTTACCAAAACTGCAGTTCATCAGGTAATCAGCGCCTTTCTCCGCCCACTATACCGTAAATTGCGCTGTAGCAAAGCGTTAAGTACTGGTGCTAGGATACGGCTGAGTGCAGACTGCAATATTCCCACTGCTGATGCTATGACTGTTTGAAATAATCCTGATGCCAATATTTGTAATGTAGCGAGGAGTTTAACAACTGCTGGAATGGAATGTGAACGCTGAGTTGGGAGATTCGTCGTCATCTTTAATTTCTTCCAGTAACTGTAATATTGCATGGCTGCTTAACCTGTAACGCTTAATGATTTCGTGTTCACTCAACTGAAAAAGTGTGATGTTTGTTGCAAAACAGGCAGGCAGTCTGCGCTTTTACCTCAGTGCGGCCTGTTTGTACATACCTCGCCATGCTTTTACGCGCACGTTGCGAAACAAATGAAGTGGGGGCAAAAGCGTTAGTACATCTGGCTCAGAGTGCTCTACCCAAACTGACCAGAGTAGCCAAACGTGACATTCAGACCATTCAGGCATTCAGAGGCCTTTCTCAATCTGCATTCTAGTCTGTTCTTGTTTTCTCGTGGAAATGTCATCACTCAGCCCGAATACTGTTATGACTCAAAGTCTGCATCTTGCCAAGTGTATGTTCTTGCTGACTTGTTTGGATTTCAGGTAGCCAAGTATCCCCATATGCATTCCACGCTAGAGCTTTGATTCTCTGGCCAAACCCAATTGGGTCAGGGATTGGGTTACGTGTAGCCAACCCAATTCAAGCCGGGGCCTGTAATTTTTGCAAAATTCCCCCCGGGCTTGAATTAGGTTGGTATGCGCAAATTTCCCGGTGTACAATTTTTTTTATAAATGCAGACCTTATAGTCTGTTTAATGTCATTAATAATGTATGGGCTGTGTGTGACCGCCATCTTCTGGATATCTATTCAGCTTACATACAAGAATAAAAAGCACACCGATAGATTCTTTTATTTTTATGTTGGAAATTCAGGTTTTTAATTGGGCTTGGGCCCAAAATTGCTGCCATGGTTCCGGCTCGGGTCTGACTTGGACAGAAACTATGCAGGTCCATGTAGGGCCAGGCCTGATTTGTTTGGGCCCAATCATAGCTGTCTTTCCAGCAACAATCTGTGATGGCTGGGATTTGGAGATAGGGTCAGGGCTGTTATATTTTTTTGTCACTTTTAAGTTTTAGGATTTTTTCAGGCGAGAAAGTGACCATTTAGATTTGGAATATGTGGTCGGTTTATCCAACTAATTCCTATTGCTCTGATGTGAGGACCCGGGTAGACCAGCTGTTGAGAGCAATCGTCCATCATTATCCCGGTGAGCCCACTCTTATCTCAGGCCTTTTGGTAATTTACTGCTGGCTCTGATGTCTCCGTAATGTTTTGATAAAAAAAAGCCTTTTGGATACATTTTGGTCTCAGAAATGAAATATCATGTTTGTTGTTGCCACATTAGGTTTCTGAAGGTAAAGTTAAGGTTTGAGTTGGTAATTAATGTTGTAAAACAGCAATGCCTATGTGGACTTTGGGGTCCTTGTATATACAGATTTCACCACATTTTAATAAAAATCAACAATCAATATATAAAGAAAAATGAACAGAGGCAGTGCAGTCTATATTACATTTAGTTTTGTTTTTGAACATACATTACAGATTGGATAACAGGTGTATGTTTTGACTGCACCTCAGTGTCTGCCAGTGGACCTTTGACTTGAGATCACTGTCACAGTACAGTAAGGTGCAGTTGTGTTGAGGTGTAAATGTTAGAGCCGAGCTGAGCTGGTGACATCAGCAAGATCTCCGCTATGCCAATTTCAAATTAAGTAATTCAAGAGCATGGAAAACTATAGAGCAAACAAATTAGAAAAGATTTCTTCTGACAACTGATGGTTGAAGAATATCTATACAGACACTTTTCACAATATATTATTTATTGTTTTTTTGAAATAGCAAAGATCAAAGTGAAAAAAGTTTATAATAGCCACAGACAGTATAGATAATAATATCATGCAGATAGTAGATGGTTGGTTTACATATATCTCAAAGGTTGTGTTGCCTTATTCACTTTATTTTCAATTACACTTAATTAGTTTGTCATTTTACTATTAAAAAAGAAAAGTATACAGTAATATTTTAATCAACCAATCACAATCCAGTTTCAGATAATGGATCTCATGTTTAAATCACAGAAAGTAGAGCCCTCTGCTCTTTACATCACAACTGCAATAGAGCAGATTAATCCAATTGCTGTACTAAGCTACACAGGAGATATTACAATACAATATTGTATCTACTAAAGCACACTGAAGTGTTATGTAAAATGTCACCTGCTGTATATTTATATACAGAAAAAAACAACTGTGATATAATGTGATGCATTTATGAAATACTTTGCTGCCTATACAAAAATCTACAAGTGTTCATTTTAGTATTCACATATGAGATTTGTTAAAAATCAACAAACAATATAAATTTGCATTTCTTTGACATCAATCTCCAACATGGCCACTGCACAATGATAAAATGATAACGGAACCAATAGAGGTAATATACTCACAATAAACACACAGTATTAGTGGAAATGTCGCATAAAGCTTTCTAAAGACATTGTTGCATGACGTTTAATCATACAGAGAAGCAGTTGAAAACATTAACACTGTTAATTTGCAGTTTCAATACAGAATTATCACTTTTAACAGTGGTTCATTGGTTTGATTTTGAATGATGTGAAAACGATGAAAGAAACTGTTTGGCAGGTTTTATTGAATGTGTAGAAAAAAAATGAGCAGATCTGTGTACTTACTCTGTGATGCCTGTTTATTTAGTAAAACTCCTTTATAACAGCTTCACTTAATGCAAGCTATTAATACTACATTCAGCAGGTTATATCACTAAAACTTTTATGATAATGATATGTACAAGTTTGTTTTTTCTTGTCTATACTACTAAAATAACTCTCAGCAGACCATCCTCTCTTATTGTTCTTTTACCTTTCTAATAAAATCTCTAACTGTTTACATGCTCCCTCGCCTTTTTCATAGAAACATGGATAACTTTGTAAAATACTTGCTTTTTTAAATATGTTGCACTGTATTAACATTTCAACATGTTTGAATGACAAAACCAGGTTTGTAAGTACTAGTTCAGAGGCTGACTTAATTCAAAATATGTAAAAAGTAGAGATGCACCGATTACAACTTTCTAGGCCGATTCCGATTTTCTTTGAGTTAGGCGATTCCGATTACATTTTTTCAACCACTTTACAGCACACACAAATATTTATTTTCTATCTTTTCTTTAATAGAACATTTTGCACAGAACATTTTTTGAACAGATAATGGATCACTATAAAATAGAACTATATAAATGACTCCTGGTGTGGGAAATTCACACACATCTAAAGTGCAACGTTAGAACCATTTCCTTCTTTTCACATCCAATATCCAACTAAAAAAATGTGATTTTGGTTTTTGGTGTCGTCCCTCCACGCCCTACTTTTTCCTTGCAGGTGTTGCATATTGCAAACTTGTTATCTTCTGCACACACACTGAAGAATTTCCAAACAGCTGACATGTTGCAGGTTAATTCACGAGGTTCCCTACATGTTCGAGAATAGCGCGGGCAGGTATGCGCGACACACGGCGGAAAAGTTGAGAGAAAGGAAAAAGAGACTGTGCTCTCACGTCTGTGTGTGCGTGCGTGTGTCCTTGAAAACTGTAACTCGTATAACTTATGTTGTCAGTTAATTGTAGCATTGACCGGCATGACATCGGCATATGTCAGACTGACCTGCCGGTCGCCGGTCATGGCCGAGCACGTGAAAACCGGCCAATTCTGGTCACCAGCCAGACTATCGGTGCATTTCTAGTAAAAAGAGAAGTGAAAACTGTATAAGCAACTCTACACAATACAGCAGCCAATGACAAATCACAGCTGAGATACATGAGGTTTTAGACCATAAAGTAGTGATGGCCAAATGAAGCCTCATAAAGCTTTGTGAACCATTTTCCTTTTTTTCCTGAGCCCACTAGATGGTTCTCTGTTCAGCAAAGTGTTGAAAGCACACTGAAATGCCATTCCTTTTTCTTTAGACCAAGAGCGTCATCTAGAGGGCTCAGAAAATAAAGATGGTTCACAAAGCTTCATGAGGCTTTATTTGGCCATCACTACCAGGAAGTGTTCACCCACTGGGTTTGTTGCAGTTATTCATAATAAATGAGTACGGCAAGAATCAGAAGCTGTAAAATATTTACCAATGGTTGGGATGTACCAGTGAAACTGAAGTTACAATGAATTTTAAATATTTTAAAGACCCAGAAACTCCTGGATCTATTATGAAAACTTTACAAGAGTTAGTTGTTGTTACTTTACTTTAGGTCGGGTCTAAGAAGCAGCTAGCTTTATCCAGGCAAACTTGTCTTCTAAAGAATTATGTTCCCATTAGTGATAGCCAAATGATGCTTTTTGAACCATTTTCTGAGCCCACTAGATGGCGCTCTCTGTTCAACAAAGGGTTGAAAGCACACTGAGTTGCCATTCCTTGAACCTTTTTCTTTAAACCAAGAGCGCCATCTAGTGGGGTCAACAAATACAACTAACGGTTCATGAAGCTTCATTTGGGCATTCTTTTTTCCCATACAAGTAAACTGCATTCTCATTTACGTTTCAAGAAAAAAGTACTTTCTCTTAGATAACACATCCTCGGTGCATGTTGTGAAACAGTCGCAGTTTTAAACACATGGTTAATGTTGTGAATTGAAACAAAACTACTTGGTTAGGTACATAATAAGATTATGGTTTGGGTTAAAATAAGTATGTTTGTTATGTAACTTCCATTACATACATAAGTTAAAATAAGTCAACATTCACTATTGGTTTCACACAGGACACAAACAGCGGTCTCCTGTGTGAAAGTCCTGCGTTTGTTTGACCCATCAATCCACCCAGATCTCATCCTTAAGCGGACATTGAACGCAGACTTTGATTAGAAACGTATTTGTATAACGTTAAAAACAAACTTAATCTGGGACAAATAAGTTTCTCTTGAAACGTAATTGAGAATGCAGTTTAGTTGTACGGGAACGGAAGATTTAGGAGACAGGGCTGATCTAGGCTGTAGGATGGATATAGGCAACCTAAAAAGTCACAATCACTCTCCGTTTTTGGCATGTTTGACATCAAGAGTTGTCTTTTGTAATTTCTTTCACCAAAATGTCTAAAGATGTGCCTAAGTTTAGATCTAAACAGGCACAAATGAGCTCATGTATATCCCAGATCGGACCTTTTAATATCTGACTGAATATAAAGAAGCCAAATGAAATAGCACTTTCCCATATAGATTAGACTATTAAGAGGTCAGACGTTTGCAACAAAGGGGTAAAACAACAAGTTCCTTCTATGTATCAACACTTAAAGAGAAGATTGTTGAGTCCAACAAAGAAATACAGTGAAATAAAATGCATGGCTTTATGTTTTGTCCCTCTAAGTTATTTGTTGTTCTAAAATATAAGTGCATTGAATACTATAGGTCTGTCTTTTTTCCCAGTTGCATTACATTTTATTGTGAGATGGAATCGTTCATGCCAATGTGCATTTAAATCATAAAAATAGGAAGAATTAAAGAACCTGGGATAGGCCTGCTGCAAAAGGATCCATTTTAGTTGTCCATGCCATTCCTGCCTTGCAATATTTCACACTAAACAACAACTAAAAACATTCAAATTTAAACGCCTTTAATCTAGCAAAAAGTAAGCCTCGGTATCTAAGTAAACATGTTCATCGAGTGCCTGCAGCTGCTTCACAGCTGAATAGTTGTATTTATATTGGGCTTTTATCTTAAGAGCTTTACAATTTGCTTCGCATTCACTCACACGCCGATGGCAGCGAGCTTCCTGGCCAGCCATCAGGAGCAGTTTGGGGTTCAGTGTCTTCCCCAAGAAAACTTCAACATCGAACGGCCAACCCTGTGATTAGTAAAGTAAAGCTTTACTTCAGCTTTACTTGCTTCACATGCTTTAGTCCATAAGATGTTAATATGTCATTATTAAGAATCATACCGCAATGAAGAACAAATGAGAACTGATTAAAGGCAATCAAACAAGAGAGGCGTTTGTTGTGAAGCATCTGTCAAGTTTGCGTTGATTTTCACTTTTCATTGCAAGGGAGGAATGGACTTCAGCATAGCTCAAACAAAGCACAGCTAAGAGTTATTGATCAAAAAGGCATTGTTTATTAGGTGATTATCTATCTAGACTATCTAGATATATCTAGACTTCAGAGATCAACTCCTCTGACTAGACCTTTGAATACATTTACCAATAACATGGTAAAGCTAAACAGAGTATAAGGCATTTCAAATAAAGTTTGGCATTTGCTTATGACACCATGAATGCAAATAGCTTATGGAAACAAATGTGAAACCTGCATTTTATGTGTTTCTTTGTTGGGTTTGACAAATCTTCCATATTCCTGTACACATCCAACCCTTTAATCATTTCACAGCTCCTTGGGCTCACCGTAGTCATTATACATGACTGTGAGCGTCTGCTCGTCACAGGCCTTGTGTACGTCCTGGCCCATGTCTGACCAGTTCAGCCCAAAGGCCTTGCTGTCAGTGTAACGGCAGGACAGGAACTTGAGGGACATCCTGCGGAGGCCGATCTTCGGCTCCTGAAGAAGACCCTTACACCACGGGGAGAGTTCATCTAGCTGGGAGAGGATGAGGCTGGCCTTCCTGTTGGAACAAAAGTGAGGAAATAATTAAAGTGTGTTATGTTTGCTTTATATCTTGATAACATCCATAAACTTGTCATATGTAAGAGCAAATTTCAACAGTACAAACGGAACATGGAAACAATATAAATGGAGTACAGTGTGCTACTATTTTCCAGATTATGGGACTGTTCTGTGTGAAGTAGGCAAAGACAACATACACATACATGTATGCTTTTTTATGTTTTATTCATGCAATGACTTTTTAAGACATAAAAAATACTACAGACAGACAATGAGTGATGTATTATCTGTAAATATCATCAACAAATTACCAAGGGAATAGAAGACAGAGCGAGCCAAAACACTGTTTTTCTGTTGAGCCTAAATAAAAGTTGTGCGTCAACTATCCTCTGACATTTGTGCAAACACATTTGGATGTTGATCCCCGTTTAATGTGTCAAATTTAATTATCGCAAGGCATCTTAGCCTTAAGGTGCTTTTGGGAGTCAGGGCCATGGTCTGACCAGGCAGCCAGTAGATGGTGTAAACTGTAGTCTTTCTTGACACCAAATTGCACTGCACCACTGGACTGCCACTGCACTTCCTACTTTATCACATAGGAAGTCATCAAAATAGCAAAGGGGAGCAGCGAGGAAAAACACAACTTCACCTCTGGAATCTCCTTGCGCTTATATTGTGATGCACTGCCATAATTTGCCTCTAACAGAATTCTACAGCATACAAATTTCTATTCAAACTAAAACTCTGACTGACCAATCCTCTACATTGGTCTTTAGGGTTAAGAAAGCTGTTGAAATGCAATGATCTGTGGGAAACACTTGCACATCAGCCTTCAGATACATTCAACGACAATCTACAGTCCAGAAATCACACTGTGGCTCTGCTGACGTTTTAGAATGACATCACCGTATGACAGAACCTAAACCTACCCTTCTACCACTGCTTCCCGAAGGAGCTCACAGGGTAAGGTGCACTGTTACTGACACATTCCAACTTTGACCCAAAGCACACAGTGGCTGCTAAAGGTCTGTGTTGGAAAAAAGAAAGTAAAACAGTGGAAAATTGAATGAATGAAGGAATGAATGGCCGTGGCAAGTAAAGAGCTGGTCCTGTGGAGAAAAACAGTCTAATGGACGGCTGTAATACTGTGGAGAGGCACAGGCGAGACTATGAAATGCTTAAACTTGTACTTTGGCCAAACCAGGCCAGCTGAAAAACTATCTCCGTTAGTAACATGATCCAAAGAGGTCACATAAATACGTCTCATACTGGAGGGACACTGCCTGCAATAAATAATCATTAAGCCTAATGCAGCCTGTTTGGCCCTCGTAGTGAAATCCTGTCAAGTGTTTGTCTAAAGTCAGAAAATGGCAGCGGGAGAAGATTTCATTCATTCCACACACACCTTCTCCTCATTCTTTAGCCAAACCAGCACTTCTACAGCACAGTGTCCCCATTCTGCCAAACCACAAGTCTGCTGGACGCACCAGAGTCATAGCACATTATCCTGATGAACTAGTGACACGTCAGAGCACCCAGGCTACACATTCAGCATGCCCCAGTTAGAGGATACTGATAGAATAAACATTTGTCTATTTCTAAGTCTTTTACCTATCCATAGCTCTAGTTCTATAGATTTCCTTTTCACATGCAGACCACTTTCAGCAGATTACTTGACAGAGTCCGCCTGCAAATGTTTGGTTTCCCTCCCGTATGCATCAATTTAACTCAGTTTGGAATGCAACATGTGCAGCTGAAAGCAAACCACAATGAATTCACAAATATATGGTGACCCACTAATCATCATGGGCACTCACCTGATAGTTATGAAGCAGACTGGATGATCTGTCATGCAAATGGTGATGGAGAGGTGAAAATGATGAAAAGCAAAGATGACACTGAAAAGGGAGATGATGGCAGGGAAAATAATGGAGCGGAAGACGTTATTCTCACTGGTGATCTCAAAATGACTGATGATGGTAAAGAATATAGTAAGGGTGATAATGCCAGCGACATGTATGTATATGTCAGTGTGAAAGAAATACTGTATTACAAAAAATGTAAACCAATATTGCTTTTAAAGGGTGAGTTCATCCAAATTACATTAGCAGATATAGCCGGTGAAGATTGTGTGATATGATAGAAAGCCCCAGAAAATGGTGTGGTTTTATTGTTGTATCTAAGGTCAAGAATTAAGTTTGAACCTAAGGTCTCAGTCGTTTAAAGTGCTCTAAAAATGGATTCATGACAAAGAGGTAAAGCCCATTCACTGATGAAGCTGATGATATGATTGAAAGCTCCAGAAGAGCTACAAAATGGACGTTAAGGTGAGATTGTTTTCTTATTTTAAGGCCCTGACATACACTAAAATGGACATAAATGCAGACAGCTGGGCGAATGTGCACACTTTATACTACATTGGTGTCTGTGCAATGCAGACATGTTCACACGTGCAATCTGCACTCATGGTCCATTTTGGGCCGCAATTTGCAACCATTTATACAGACCAGAAAAAAACAGCACATGTGCTTTACGGTGGAAACACACAACCACTATAAAAGTTTTAACTAAGAACTGTCACATTCGGTTTTTCCTGTCTTCATCTTCAACAGCAGCCTTCCTGTGTGCATGCTGTAGAATGGTCCACAGCGGACACAGTCTCTGAGAACAATGGCTAATCCCACACGGACAAGAGCTCTGCTCCTGCAAGTATGTACACATAAATTGTTGTGGTCAGTGGGCACACACCCAGAGAGGAGATCACTCTGGTCGCCACATGGAAAATGCTGGAGCCCTTACTCAGTAATGTCTGTTACAGAGCTTAAGTTAGCCAACATAAGCTACTTGTCATACCAGAACTAGTCTATATCCATGACGTTCCACTTCCGGGACTGCTCTGTTGCCGCCAGAAATTCCGCCGGATGTCACTCTTTTCGCCCAGATGTCCGTTACCTTACGCTTTCTTTGTGTTGGAATTTTAAACTCCGGTGGATTTTTGAGGACTATGGTTAACTGCTCCTCAGATCTCTGCAGGGTAAATCCAGACTGCTAGCTAGACTATCTGTCCAATCTGAGTTTTCTGTTGAACGACTAAAACAACTTTTGAACGTACACTTTCCACCAAAACAAGTTCCTTCCCGAGGCTATTTTGCAGAGGCACCGGGGCTCTGACCAGCATAGAGCCGCCCGTAACAATTAGAATTGGTTTAAAGAAATGCCAATAAACCAGAGCAAGTTTCTCTTCCATCCCGTAATGCTGTGTGGACTAGCCAGACCCTCCTCTGCAGCGCTGTGGAGGAAGGTCTAGCAATGAGATTATACCAGACCAAACAAGGTTGTAGCAGGAAAACTACCGATTGTATTTAATATATATAAAATGATGTTGTGTTTTTTTGCTCATGAATTCAACTTTTCATTTGTAAGAAAAGGAATGTTTTTTTGTTGTTTGTTTTTTCAGAAATTACATAGATTCACTTATACTTGCAATACTCAAACACAAAAATATCTTACTAATTCTAACTACTAAATGTATAACTAGTACATAATGTAATTAAAAGTGGCACATGGTCCGGTCTGGATTGATTTGCAGCTCCGGATCCGGACCTTGATCCTGCAAACCATCAGAATTAAGTGAGAAAATATGTTTTTTTATTTGTAACTTGTGATGACCCACACTTCTTTTTTTATTTTGTTGATTAGGTGCAATTTTTTGGAGTATGAACTTAAGTTGGCACTGACCAACACACTGTAATAATACAGACACTGTGTGGTCTGTGGCTTCTGCAGTATTTCATCTCCTGTCTTATGCTGACTCCAAAAAAACTGCTGTTCTCTAAACATATACTGTAGCACATCACCATATTTGCTGGTGTTAATGTTATTTCTGGAAGATTAACATATTCTGTATGCCATAATAAGCCACAATTCCTTTCAAATAGGCTAAACACTTTTAGTCAAACATATTTCTGCTATTTTTGGCATTCCTTTATAATTTGCAAACCATTATACATATAGAGATACATAAGAAGCAACATCCTCTTTGCAATCACGTGGCTATTATAAGTTCTTTGCATATGTTATTGTATTGTTTTTGGAATCGGAGCGTATTTTGAATGTTATATGTACATATGGATGCTCAGCAAGTCAGTGTCTCCTTTGCAAATGCATATCAACAGAGCCGTAACAGCAACCTCTACAGCCTCAGTTAAGTTTTCTGCTCTAGAAACTGCAAAGAAAGAAATAACAATTCTAATGATGTCAGTCTTCCCGGTCAGCCTGTCTGCAGACAAGGCGGCTTGTGTTGGTACTGCTGCTGAGCTGCCATACTGTCATTCATATCATTTTTCTGAAACCTCATTATGTTCCCATATTGTGCCACAGATTTCAGTGGTTTGTGGAAATCAGGATTTTTATTTGCTTGTGGTTTGTTATGCATTCATTTAAGCAGAGGAACGTTTCAAAGGTGCCAAATAGCAACGGTTGTCACCATAAATCCTTGTGCATGTATAGGAGTGGAAAATGGTGTACAAGATACAATGTGAGTGTCCCTTAAGAAGACTCTCACCCCAAACATTTGTGTGGTTTTGACTGTGCACGTGCATGCAATGCAGGCATGTAGACGCACATGAATGGTCATATGCAATACACATGAATACTTTAGAATACAAAATCAACTTTTAACATTTATTATTGTGTTGTATTCATCAATTGAAAAGTACTTTTTGAGTGTTAGGTATATTTGGCATTTTATTTGAGATTACAATACTTTCTGTCAATCTGGGAACATTATTATCATTGTTATAACTCATTAATATCCGATGCAGACATACATTTTATTTATTTATTATTTCTTAATTTAATAATAGAGATACCATTTGGTTGTCTTAAATAAAAAAATCCATTTATATGGTAAAAAAAAACATTAGCATGGCAACATAGTGACACACAGATCCAAGACCTGCAGCAATACCTGGACCCTGCTCAACCTGAGTAGACCGAATGTAATTTTCCTCAGGAAGTGTGTTTTTGGATTGCACAGAAGTTGTAGGGAGGTGATCGGGGTGGAAGTACAGTGAAGTAATGCAGGACTTTTACCCTAAACACTGGAGTTGTGTTGTGTTCTGCGTCCCACTTGATGTTGGGTTCAGGTATCTAAAACACATTAGTTAAGCCAGGCAGACACAGTACAGATTCTGCTAAACTGATCGTCCCAGACCAATTTTAGAATCTGGCCAAATTTCTGCCAGATCGGTTGTCATTTGACGTGCAGTTTCAGGGGGGTCGTGATGCCTGATTAATCACCCGAACGATCGAAGCTGTCGGACGATCAGTTTGATTTATGTCAGAAATGTTCTTTTTTTACCCAGTTTGCCACATGGCTGCTATCAAAGGACTTGTTGCAAACTGTAATGAGCTTGTAATTGGAGTAGTATTTTATATGTTGTGGCTAAGACGACTATGATATAAAACTGAACTTTGCTACAGCCAGACCAGACTGTCAGAGACATAAGACTTTCACTCAGGATACTGGGGTCCACGTCTCATGTCAAACTAAAAGTCAACTGTCATTTTGAAATTGTTATGCAATGATGTCCGTGATGTCATGTGATGTCCTCATTTTAGTAGTTTTACGTGACTTGTTTTAAGCCAATCCTTAATATTTTACTAACCCTTAGTATCTTTACTGCCTAAACTTAACTAGTTTATGTTTCACAATGTTTACTACACGTTTAAAATTGAGACCATTATGTTAAATAGAACGGTCACATGTTGACGGTCACAGTAAACAGAACAGTTGCATGTGTCGTTTTGGGAGCATTTGGAAACTGACTTATAAATGTCTTCAAGGTATGAGGATGTGTTGCAAAATGCACTTGCTGTTGCAAATTAGTGGTTTATTAATGTCATTTCTTGAGACGGCGTTGGGACATCCTACAAGAGACCATTATCAGATCTCTCTCTAGCATCATATTAGGGGCACAGAGCAAATATACTTACAGATGTTAAAGACTTCCCTTCAACCCCCTTAGAATTGCACAACATATCTTTATCTGAAATAATGTTTTCTGGTTTTAAAAACTGTAGGGTCATTACTAATTAAATAATGTTTCTGTTCACTACAGAAACCAATAAATCACTGTTGGATGAGCAGCTGAAAGGCACTGCTAATTTTGACTTTTTATAGTACAATACACACAGTTAAAGTAAACAGTCTGCTGTGATTATGATTATGATTTCCTGAGAGAAATTCTAACCATAACAATACTTATTATTACAAGCACTCCTCTGATTAGAGAGACTGGCATGTAAAAACAGAAAGAAAATAGGAAAAATTCTAATATTTTTCAGTTCATCAAAGGGCACAGTCTAACTGAGGACACTGTCAGGACTGAAATGGCCAGGACGGAGGATTTTCTTTCAGGCCAGCCAAAACATCTAGCGTTTATAAGTCAACAGCCAAGCGGCGTGCCTGAAATGATGGGTACTCCCCTGGTGATGACAAGGTCTGGCCCTCGGGAGAAGAAGTGTCAAGCCTTGGAGAGACAGCCTTTCGTTGAGTTTATGGTTTGAGTTAAAATGTCACGCGATGTTGCATGACAAGGGCAACAAAAATGTCCTCCGCAGGATGCCAAAGGGTCTCGTTAGTGAGATTCGATATGTTTCTAAAAACAGCAGATCTGAATATCTGATGTTATAAGAAAGATAAAGCCACATTTGTTCATTCATTTGATTCCAGATATTGCTTACTTGGCTGATAGGAGTTTACATTGAGTCAGAGCCTGAGCGGAGTTCTTGTTATCAGTATTTTGACTAGCTAATGAAAATCCTACTCTGTCCACATTGTTTGTGACAGGGAAACTGGGGAATTCTCTTCATGAGACATTGAGCTGATTTGGGAAGATGAAACTGTGTGCGTGTCTGTGGTATGTGCATATACAGTATGTGGTGTGTGTGTGTGTGTTAGAGGGGAGCCTGTCTGCTCTGTTGTTTACTGTCGGCGGTACCACAGATTGTTTGGGTGGGAGAGGTATTCCTTCTCAAGTGGCCAAAGAAATTGTGATTTAAGAGCAAACCACAAACAAAAGGGACTTAAAGAGGGGTTGTTATGGAGAACAAGGATTGTCTAGTCTCTGGGCAGATTTTAACAGACACGGATCTTCAGTTAGCGGCTGTAGCAACTGAAATTCGGCCATTGCAAACCCCAGAGCTGGGGATCTGATCCCCAGACCACCCTGACTCCCTGCCGGATCAGCAAACTTTCTGTTGCTGCCTTTACATGGGTTAGACCTGATAAACCTTAACCCTAAACCTTTAATAATATACATTTGTTTATATTAAAGTGCTCATATTATGCTTTTTGGCTTTTTCCCTTTCCTTTATTGTGTTGTATATCTTTTTTGTGCACGTTATAGGTTTACAAAGTGAAAAAGGCCAAAGTCCGCCCCAAAGGGACTTAACCTCTCCAACAGAAAACACTGTTCACAAACTGCTCCAAACAGCTCTATTGTAGTCCAGCCTTTTCTTCAGAGACAAACGTGCACCACTTTGTAACACGTTGTAATACTCTCCTAGCTGCTAGCATGGCACGCCCTCATGCTCTGCTTCTGACTGGCTAGTAGTCCTTACCGAGGTACTGCACATGTGCGACTCCCAACAAAGATGGAATAGAAGTGTGATGTCTCACTCTGTAGCTAAAACAGAGAGCTCAACACACAGGGTGAAAAGAGGAGCTGCAGCAATGTGAAGTACAACACAAATATGGTGTTTTTGGAAAATTAAACCATGTAAACCTATTCTGATATAACCTCTTAATACAATTATGAACCTGAAAATGAGTATTATATGAGCACTTTAAATCTGAATCTGCAGTGATCATGGGCCTAAATGTAAAATATGTGTGCATAACTTCCCTAATAGACCATTCTAACTTCTAACGTAGGCTAAACATACAACCTGGTGGGTAGTCTATATCCATGACGTTTCATTTCCGGGATTGCTCAGCTGCCGCCTGAAGATCTGCACTATGTCCTTCTTTTCGGCCAGATGTCCGTTACCTTATGCTTTCTTTGTGTTGAAATTTTAAACTCTGGTCGATTTATAAGGACTATGGTTAACTGCTCCTCAGATCTCTGCAGGGTAAATCCAGACTACCTGTCCAATCTGAGTTTTCTGTTGCACGACTAAAATAACCTATGAACGTACACGTTCCGCCAAAAGAAGTTCCTTCCCGAGGCTATTTTGCAGCGGCACTGTGGCTCTGTGCGGCGTTTAGTGCTACCCGTGGCGATTGTGATTGGTTTAAAGTAGGCCTGTCAAATGATTGAATGAACCGAATTTCTATAGTTAATCGCGATTAATCGCATATTTTATCACATGATTAAAATTCTATTATTTTGCATTTGCAACAGTTTTTAAGAACATATTAACAATCGAAAGCATTTTTTACCAGTGTATGTTGATTGGGAATCAAATGAATGCAAAGAAAGTTACTTTATGAACTTGATTTTAAGATTTGTAATTATTTAATTACTGTAAACAAAAGAAAAATGTGTGAATCTGTCATTATTGCACAATTCCTCCAAGTACCTAACTAAAAAACTAAAAATCCCTATCCTTACCAGAGTCAATATAGTGTTTAGTAACTCCTAAATAACGTTGATTACTCACTGACGTCCAGTGATCACCGGTTAATGAGACAGCGTTTGCAGCACTTTGCAGCTGTTCCAGTTGGGCTGCAGGATGTGATACGAGTCAGTGGCAGCTTGATGATAAGTAACGGTGCTGCAAAGGGTCAAAATAGTAGCCTGTTAGGCATGACGCAAAGCCGAGTGAAGTGTAAAATAAATTAATAAATGCCGGCATGCGATTAATGCGATTTAAAAAAATTAACCGCATTGCGATTAACGCGTTAACGCTGACAGCCCTAGTTTAAAGACATGCCAATAAACCAGAGTACTTTTCTCTCCCAGCCCGTAATGCTGTGCGGACTAGCCAGACCCTCCTCCGCAGTGCTGTGGAGGAAGGTCTGGCAATGCGAGACGACCTGGTGGGTAAATACTCCCTAAAGTAGGTGCGTTGTGGGTGAGGATCCACATCTATCTTAAATGTTCTAAGATCCAGACACTGTACTTTTAGGTAATAATAAGAGGAGAAAATGTAGGAAGATGAACAACAAGACCAATATGAAGATGTCTCACAACATCAACTAGGTTTCTGCACTGATGCTTGGACCCCAATGATTTGGTGGGTGGAATAAACAGTTGCATCTCTGCACCAATGTTTACCAGCTCGAAGACGCTGTGATACTTTATGCCAACAAACCATTGGCTCAGAAAAATGTTTAAGGATATAATCTTTTTCCTAATACGACCATAATGTTTATACGTGCTAAGACCCAAATACAAAGAGCAAATCAAGATCAGACCCCTCTGTTTGGGTCAGCCTTTGTTGATCAAAATGACCTTAGGTGCTTTCGCAGAACCAGGCCAAAATCAATACTGTATACGTGAAAAGTCAGAAACTTTGCATGACCATTATTTTGGTTTGCTGAAATGATATCAGTATTTTTGTCCTGGCAACCATTTATCTGTTTTTGTTTTTCCCAGCGGCCGAACAACGTCAGAGAAACAAAGTGTTTGACGCCTCGGGGAAGTTGTCAGCACACTTAGACACACAGCAGTGGAGCTGTAAGGCTATTAACCTCTCTGCCTGCCTGCTCGCTTGTTAACAATAGACAGTATACAGCTCTGCTTCAGGTTCAGAGTCTCTCCTCACACCAAACCAGATACATAGGAAAGTCTAATGTTCACTTGATGACTTGGCTAAACAAAACATGTTTATACTTCCTCCCCTGTTGCCAGGCCTCACCTTGAATGCACTTCTCTTCTGCTTTTCCAGCTCTGAGGTGCCTTTATTAACATTAATCACCCCTTCCTTTAACTAAATTGGGGGGCTGTTAATCTAAGTGCATTTTAATGGAACACTTCAGAAGCAACTCCCTCAATTACATCAACTCTTTCCAGCATGGTCCCTATTAAAAACAACCTTTCATTTAGGGAGGGGGGAACCCACAGACGGAGAGGGAAACAGAGGGAATTAAGGGAGCCTTGGTTAATCAGTTTCACCTGCCAAAGTGAAAGCATGTAGCACAGAATGCCGTTTATAAGTATATTTTAAATCAGACACATGGCTCTGTTTATAAAACATTAAGCTAAAATTTTACATTATGGGTACTTATCCGTAGTTTGGGGGGAAATTTGGGGCACCCCCTGGATGTGCGTTACTAAATGGCCCCGGTGATGTCACAGAGGTTAAGCTCACTCGGCTTCCCAGTCAGTTTGAATGAATTTTCCCCGTAAATGTAATTCACACAAACAACCGCCTACAATCAAAGACAGGACTTTGGAAGCTGGGAGCAGAAAATCTGCCACCTTTGAGAATCAAAACAAAAGTCGGATGCCGCCAAGCTTCGAATGGGCTGATCCCATGGAGATTTGGCTGTGTGAGCCACTGTATGATGTGTTTTTAATTGTGCTGGAGAAAAAGGTGTTTTGGAACAAATTACAGCAGTACAGCAACATTATGGCAGTACTGACCGCATTGCCTAGTGTCGCAATAACAACATTTGTAGCACACATCAGACGCAACACAGGGTTAGGGTACAGTAGCAGATGTTGATCTGGGAGTAAAAGTTATAAAATTGCTGCCTTTCTAGAGAGTCAAGACGGGATGTGCGACCTTACATAGAAAATAGGTGCACGTGTTTTGTCATGCATCATACGCTATTGGCTACAATGCATTGAGAAGAAAATTGGTTGTGTCCATTAGAAAATGAAGGGGGCCCAATTTTGCTTTGCGATGCATCGCTTTCAGTTGGTTGCTGCTGTCGCTGGGCCGAACAAAGCTAAAGTGAAACGATATTGCCGCTGGCATAGCTGGCTTTTTTTTTTTTACTCTGCCTTCAAGTGTAGCTGTTTGGAAAAACTACAAAGACTTTTGATTTCCAAAATGTTCGGACAGCATTAGGGGTGTAACGGTACCCCGGTTTAGGAGTCATGGTTCAGTGCGAGTTCGGTACAGCGGAAAAAAAATCCTCAAATGCATAAGGCTACGTTTCTTTTCATTATTTTGAACAGACAGTGGTGCAAGTGTCAAAGAGACACAACCCTCTTGCTGGGGACTGAGCGTTTTGCCCACTAGCAACTTAGGCAAACTAATTTCATTATGACAATAAGGAACATTTCAAACACTTCTGTATTACACTGTGCGGACACTGAAGAAACACTTTCCACAAAGGCAACACGTCCCAATAGGCTATAAAACTGAAAAGCACCTCTTATGCACCCAAACATTTATCATCCCAGTGATCGGCACATCTGGGTGATGCTGTTCAATGTGCATTAGCATGTTGAATGTGTTTCCATTCACATCCCCTACAATGGTTGAGCAACACTGACACACTATCCTTTTATACACAACTCTTTCTCCGTTTGTCGTAGTGAACCGGCAGACAGGTCTTCCGTCTCCGGCGTTTCATTTATGTTCAGCTTTTATGCAGCTTAAAATTTCTCACGCTTGTAAACTTTGGTTCTGCATTACATGCATCAATCTACATACTGTGTATTCTGCATGCAGCTACGTGCACCGGGCGGCGTGCACTGGCTGTAACCCCCGTGAGCCCTAGTTCTGATCCAGTATTCCCCGGCCCTGCGTCAGTCTCTCAGTACCTTCTGGCTTCCCTAACCTGTCTGTGGCACTCAGCCTCAAGCCCATTCCTTCTTTTTTTATTGACTCACAAAATATAAACAGAAAAACAAGAGTCAAAAAGACAAAAGATACACAATTCTGACAATTTATCAACATGCAAAAGAGTCCTGCCGTTTCTAACCCCCTCCAAACCAATATTCAAATCTGAACCAACCTTTACCAATTAAACAATATTTATAATCAATGCGTTTTTTTAAACGCCAAATGTTGTTAGTAAAACAGCTGCAAACATTGCTAAACCAGGACAAGTGTATTTGCTGGCGGTTATTTTTCGGCATTTTAATGGCTTTATCCTATGTAGCTTTACAAGTTTTGATTCAATTAGAAAACTTTTATGGTATGTAGGAATACCTCTACAAGTAGTTGGAATTGTGAGTGAAGTCCATGAATCACTGTTAGGATGTTAAGAGTTTCACATGACCAGTGAGGGGTAAAGTAATCACTAATGGAGCCTATATGTCATTTCCAGTCCAGTCCAAATCTGCCATATGTTAAATCTTTATGGACAGCAAACAGCTGAATCAATATCTGGCTTTTCCCACATATTTGGAATTGCTGGTGACTATTCCATTTTTGAAAGGACAGTGTGCTCAAATTGCGCAGTAAAGTAGTGTTCACACCAAACCAAGCCAGACTCTTGTCTCATTGCCACTTTTCTTCAATCTTGCAGCCAGGCTGTACTGTTATTGTTCAACGTTCAGTACAACAGAATGGACTTTCTTGGTGGGAGGGCAACTCATAAATGGAGTAGGCACGCACGCATGCACGCACATCTCTGCAATTTCAGAGGCTGATTACAGTGATCACAGTCAACACATTGTTAACATGGCTCAGTCTTTTGGTATTATGTAAAAGTTTGACTCAGGGCCGAGCTACAGGGCTGTCCTGAGTCAGCCTTGTATATTGTTGGAACTTTCTGATAAATTGACCATAAAGTTGATGATCAATTAACTGGAAGGAATGCATATTTGAGTTTACATATCAGGGCACTTCTGAGTGGGAAAGGGAATTCCAATTGTTTTACACTCTCAACTCATCTACTGCAGTATTGAAACAAAAGGGTGCTTAAGGTGGCCAATCATTTTCCATCTTTTGCTCTTTGCCTTGCTTTAAAAACTCGGAGAAACTGGCATCTTATTTTGAAAGTAGAACAATTTAAAATAAAAATGGGTCAAATGAAAGCTGTACCTGGGTCCCAGCTCATCCTCACACCTCCAGGTGAATTCCCCGAAGCTCTCGTAGCGCTGGTTGTAGTGGTAGAGCACGCGGCGAAGCGTCGGAGCACCCAGATCCATCAGAGTGTTGTAGGCCGTCTGCTGCTCCTTCCCACTGGTGTAACCGTTGAACAGGTTGTAGATCTTATCCGCTATTTCTGGAAGGGCAAACACAATCACAGGTCAACGCTAGATAATTCACATAGTATCACGGCAGCTGCAAATGATGGTTGGTTTTTGCTACTCAAGGGTTAGTGTTAGTGACTCAGCTTTCTCTGGACAGAGCACTGCCTTGCTGATGTTTTGAGAGACACTTAGAGCTGCAAATAAGTAATATTTTCATTATCGATTAATCTGCCAATTACTTTCTTGATTTAACAATTAATTATGTGGTTTATAAATAACGGAAAAAATATCCAAAAGATTCAATTTCATAAAGCCTGAGGTGACGTCTTCAAATGTCTTCTTTTGTATGACGCACTGTCCCAAACTCAAAGATGTTCAGTTTACTATCACATAAAGAGAAAAGCAGAAAATCCTCACATGAGAAGCTGAAACTAGATCATTTTTGATGATAAAGAAATTATTGATTGATCATCAAAATAGTTTTTCTGTGTACTGACTAATTAATCAGTCGACTAACCATTTCAGCTCTAGAGATGCTGTTAGGATTTGAGGTCCTATTGAGAGAGAACTTTAGCCTCCAATAAATATTCCACCACAGACGTCTTTCTGTCAAACAATAGGACAAATCTATGGGGTCTCCAATAGTGGAAATGTTATGCTTTTTATTAACTACCGCTGCCCCATTTTGCATTTTAGATTATTAAGACAGATGTCATTCTACATGCATATTTTCACAATGATAACATCTTAAAATTAATAAATCATAAACATATCAATCTAAAGCCAAAGTGGTTGAGGAAATTCGTTTTTTAATCAGGTAAGGAACTTATCCACCTGTCCTGGTTAACAATGCCAATACAATCCGTTCACAGAGGGAGCCACAAAGTGGATGTATTGTATTTCACACCATTCATGTATTTCCAGGCATTGAAATCAACAGCGTAAGCGTATCACACTTCACTGGTTGGAGCATTTTTGCATTGGCGGATTCAAATCAGCAGCAGGATCCGCAATAACATCCTGGCTATAAATCTCTTGCATGTATGGAGCGGCAAAAAATTTCACTCTTATTTAATTTTTGATTCTATGGAATAACAATTTGTCGTAGTCAAAACAAAATTTGAATATCTGCATGGAATTGTAGTTTTCAGTGACCAGAAAAGGTCCTGTTCCAGAGAGGAAAACGCTCTCTGTGACTTTAGGAATTGCTCGATCTTTGCTTGATCTGAGCTGAAAGTGATCTTTAACATCTGTTTTGTGAGGTCTTGAAACAAAGCTGCAAACAAAAACAGCAAATGTCTGTCCTTTGAGTTAGCCGTTCTTATTTTCAGATACTAGCAAATTGAGAAACATTATCTCCCTAATTTCATCTGATGATTATATTCCTGTACATAAATGTAGCCAAACGTAGAAGGTAAACTTCCTCACAATCACCTCAAGGACATGTACAGTGTTGGAACATGAAACCCACCTCTGTGAGCCACCTGTGATCACTACAGAAAGATGATTCACCTCTCCGACTTTAGCTGTGTCTCTTTCCTCACCTTGTGCTTTGACGTCATCCACAGTTGGACACGGAGTTTTAATAGTGACTTCACTTGGACTAGAACGGCGCCCTGTGTTGTCTACTGCCCACAGCCGGAACCTAGACACATAAACACACATGAAACTCATTATACATTCTGCTGCTGATTGTGAGTGATAAATCATTCTCTACAAAACCTAATCCGGTCGTATAGATTTTCAGCAATGGACTTTGATGAATCTGCTGTACCAACATCACATCACATCATTTAATGCAGTTGTTGATTCAATTAGAAGGCTCCCCTTGTTGTAGATGAAAGCCTGCATTACCAATACAGGACTTTCACTAGTGCTAGGCTGACAATAAGCACTTCTTTACAGGGCTAATAACCTGTCACTTCACTGAATAAATATCTCCACCTAGTGAGAAAAACACAAACTGCATCCACCTGCAGCACCACAAAATTACAAGCAGTAGCAGAGGATAAATTCCATCACATTTTTTATCATCAGCCTGGAGATATATAGAGATATTTTACTCAAATAGCAGGTACAGATAAAACAAGATTGATGGACTACAGATATGCATACTTCACTGAAAAGAGATACTTGATATATTTCGAGCGACAGACTTAACATTAAAACCCTTTCCAACATGTCTTCAAAGACTTTTGAGTATGTTTCCTGTGTCACGCTTACATAATTGTGCATACTTCTCCACACACAATACATTTCCAACCTACAAGGCACCAATCCTAAGCTTTGTGAGGGCTCTGTCTGTATGAAAACACAAGGAGCGTACAGCGCCCTGAAGGTAGAGATAACGCCTCGGCTCGAAGAGATGAATGAGCTGCCAGACAGGATGGAGAGAGCAGGAGCCCCGCTGATGCTGGGATTAACATGGCATGTGTAGCTGCTCACTCAGCTCACATACAACCAAAAGGTTTTCCCTCTTCATTTTTATTGTCTCACTCGTCTCTCTTTTTCTTTCTCTAACACAGACTTTTTCCTCTGCTTCTCCATTTCTTTCCCTCCACCTTAATCTGCCTTTCCTACCTACGACGTGCGTGTGGCTTCCCTCCTGGCAGGCTGTCTGTGAGATAAGTGTCAGCATGTGTATGAGAGCATCTGGTGTGTGTATCTGTGTGTGTGTGTGTGTGTGTGTGTGTGTGTGTGAAAGATCTTGGTTACTGCATCACATTGTTAAACTTCTTCATTCAGGCATACACATACACAGACAGAATAAAGAACTATTCAAATGTAACAAGGAGTAAAATCCAGAAAAAATTGGTCTTAGAATTTAGTATTTGTGGTGGATTACACATTTATTTCAGGTATCAATTATTTTTTCAGCAACAACTCTAACCTTAAATCACCCAAAATATTCTGATTAAAAAACTACTTGCAACAAAAAAAGTTACCTTAGCTGAAACCATTACTCTAATGCCTAGCTCTGAAATAACCCTGAATTACCTTGGTCAGTAAACATGTCACACCCAACACATTTAGTTAGTGGTTAGTACAGTATGTGGTACACTTGGGAATAAACTCACTCTTTCCCTAAGGACTATAAATACATCTGGAAACTATAATGTGGTCATGAACTTCTGACTCAGCCTGTATTTGACCCACTGGCCTTAAAGTGCTCATATTATGCTTTTTGGCTTTTCCCCTTTCCTTTATTGTGTTGTATATCTTTTTGTGCATGTTATAGGTTTACAAAGTGAAAAAGCCCAAAGTCCACCCCAAAGGGACTTACCATCTCCAACAGAAAACACTGTTCACAAACTGCTCCAAACAGCTCTATTGTAGTCCAGCCTTTACTTCCGTGACGAACGTGCATCACTTTGTAATAAAGGCTGACAATTATTCGGGACTCCTGCGGGTCACGGTATTCCCGCGGGAGTCCCACGGTACAGGAGTCAATTTCACTGTTGGTAACATGATAGGACGGAATAGAGCATAGCAGGGCAGGATATGACGGGAGTATTTTCGTGGGCTCGGGATGGGATGGGAGCGACAATTGATTCCCGTGTAACCCTCTACTTTATAACACACGTTATAATGCTCGCCTAGCTGCTAGCATGGCAAGCCCTCATACTCTGCAACTGACAAGCTAGCAGTACTTCCTGAGCATGTGCAACTCCCAACAAAGATGGTACAGAAGTAAGAGGTCTCACTCTGTAGCTAAAACAGAGAGCTCAACATACAGGGTGAAAAAAGGAGCTGCAGCAATGTGCAGCACAACAAAAATATGGTGTTTTCTGAAATTTAAACCACATAAACCTATTCTGGTACAACCTCTAAATACAATTATGAACCTGAAAATGAGCATAATATGAGCACTTTAATATTGCATACTCACTTAGGAAGAATATATATAATTACTTATGCTGTGTTCACAAAATGTAATTTCCCCTTGTGGGATCAATAAAGTAGGTCTTAATCTTGACCAAATGTAAAACGAACTTTCGCTTTTAGCCTGATTGCGGGATCATTTGTTTATTCATGTTACGCACGGAAGGAGGAGGGGCTCCATGTATATACCAACAACATTTTTTTTCCGCCATTTCTTCCCGTCATCCACCATGACC
This sequence comes from Sander vitreus, assembly GCF_031162955.1. Taxonomy (NCBI): domain Eukaryota; kingdom Metazoa; phylum Chordata; class Actinopteri; order Perciformes; family Percidae; genus Sander; species Sander vitreus. Next base: position 24,679,385 of record NC_135866.1, read on the forward strand.
AAAATAACCACTATAGCTGCATTGTATCTGTTGCTAAAGTCCCAGATATGTCGGAAAACCAAACGCCGTTGTGTCTGGGTTTATAACATCATCTGGAGGCGCACACAGCTCGGTAATTTCATCACCCACAGACAGCTACAATAACTGCCAAAAAATTGCTTCGTGTTTAGTGGGAACACACCATTAACATAAGGACGGTTCCGTAGATTGTAGGATTAAAAACCAGCCTTCAGTGTTTAGTTTGACACAAATAAGCCAAGATTATAGTATGCTAAGGTACATCAAAGGCACTATGTGTAAGAATTGAAATATTTGGAACCCCCTAGTGAAAGTAAAAAAAGGACACCTAATTTTAACCTACTGGTTGTTGTGATAAAGGAGTACTCCATTTAAGGGAAATTTGTCCATGCTGTCTTACCCAGAATTCCATGAGAAGATCAATATGAACTTTCTCTCAGTTTGTTTAAGACAGATAGCTAAGTGGGGTGTGTATCATAGCTCAGTGCAGATTGTCGGTTATGATAGCTAGCTAAAGAATGAATAAAAACAACAAGCAGGAAATCCCTGTGCCTTCTTTGGCAACTCCAAAACGATAATATATTTGAAAACTAAAAGCTAATATGTCAAATCTGCGCAAATAACACAGGGCAAAAATTGGCTTTAAGTTCAAAGTGGACGCTGATAGGCTGGTTTTAGTCAGTAGATAGCTCCAAATGTGGAAGCTAACTGCTTGTTGTTTTGTATTTCTACATACACCAACTTGTTAATGTGCCACTTTGGAGATGTTGAAAGGCACCTCTGATGGAGCTAGGCTAGTTACTGTAGTTCCCACTGCTTACTTTGTGCTAACTTTATCTAGGCTAAACACACAAAAAATGTTTAAAAAATCAGTTTGCTAGGAACAGCAAATGTCTGTTTATAAATGTTTTATAAAAGTCTGTGAATAAAGGTTTCCCCATTTCATACTACAAACTAATTGTAGACACTATAAACAACTAATATTTATAGTATACTGTTTTTGCAGTTAGTATACAATAAATCTGCATACTTATCTTTTTTATTCTGACAGGAAATGATGCAATTTTTGCAACATGACATGTCAATTCAACTGTGACTTTCAATGGCACTGACAATAAAACTTCACAAAGAGAATGATGATTTCTGTTGTTTCTTGTTTTGGTCTTTCTGTAGCTGTCTCACCACATTCGCAATTACTCTAATCTTTTCCAGCTGTGCGTAGCACCTACAGTATATTTCCTTTATGCAATGCATTGTGGGACAAAGGTTTCCAGCAGCAGCAAACTCAAACAGCAACTGTTTTTAGTATGAATAGTGACTTTTGTAAGTATACTTAATTTGTACACTTTTTAATAAGTGTGAACACAATACATACTCACAACTTGCTTAGAATGTGAGTGTATTTTATAGAAATGGAACACGTTTCTAAAGGCAGTCAAATTGGTAAAAATAAAGCAAGGCAGCTATTTGCTTTACCTTCAATCTCAAACCCTCTGACAGTGCAGAAGCTCTTTTTAGAACTAATTTGGAATGAGATCTGGTTACTGGGTCAGTTTAGTTTGCTTGTTCATTAGAAAAGAAGAGAGGGACTTACATGTATGTGGTGTCAGGCTCCAGGCAGCGAATGATCATGCTGATGGAGGAGGACAGGAGGTTGGGGATGTCCCCCAACATCACACATGGCGACCTGGCCCCAGACAAGATGTCATCCACAAAGCTCAAAAGGGTTTCTGCGGCAGAGAGAAAAGATACATTCAGAGTCATAATTCACCCAAGGGTTCACCTCAAAAGCGATTTATGCAGAGTTTGAGATGAGACTTACTAAAATGTTATGATTAATAGTTTAGAGCTGTTGAGGTTTTTGTCCTCAAAGCAATTTTTGATTTCTTGTCTGCTCTTTTCTTGATTTTCTCTTTTTACAGTAATGTTACATTAAAAGTAACTTTGCTTTGCTTATTGTTACAAAAATCTCAATTTAAGTCAAAACTCTTGAGGCTATTATTGGACAACATTACACTTATCACTTTTACTTCTTTACCACTGTTCAGCTCTTACACAATTAGATGGTTGAGCAAATGTAAACATGGTGCATTATTTAGTGGAATACATTTTTTCAAGGTACTTTGAGGTAATAAAGCCAGCTCTGCTGAACATCCCCCAGGCTAAATAAGGTATATGCAGAACGGGGATATGCCTGTTACTGTAGGTCTAGATTCATGCAACTTGCTCACTGTTGCACTGTAAACAGACATCTTAAAACAATGTAAAACAGATGCGTTGCTCTACCACAACACACATACTTGTAGGGTCTGTCCATGCGAGTTCTAGTGCTATGTTTTATTTCTTAAGGGAAGAGAGTCGTCAACCATCTCACTAAAATGGAAGGAGTCTCTGGGCCAGATGTACTATCGCTTTTGCGCCCACTTCAGGCGTATTTGTTTCGCAACGTGCGCGTAAAAGCATGGCGAGGTATGTACAAACAGGCCGCACTGAGGTAAAAGCGCAGACTGCCTGTCGCGGGGACTGAAAATGCAAATTACGCTTTTCCGTGTCATGCATATGCATTCATGAGAGGGTGAAGGGGGAAGTGGGAGTTTCCCATAAAGAGATGGGAGGAGAAGCGTAAAGTGCACCTAATTATGTATTCCGGGAGCGTGTCTATGTTCCCCGGGTCCTATGTTCCCCTCTTTGTATGAGACTGGGGAACATAGGACCCTTTTTCCACCATTACTGCCAAATTCCATGGCTGTTTAGGGTTAGAAAAAGGGTCCTATGCTCCCCGGTATGTATTGCTACAGGGGAACATAGGACCCTTTTTGGGAAAAACGTGGAACATAGGACCTTTCTTCTAAAAAAGGGGAACACAGGACCCGGGGAACATAGGACCAGTTGCAGAGTATGAGGGAGTGCCATGCTAGCAGCTAGGCGAGCATTATAACGTGTGTTACAAAGTGACGCACGTTCGTCACGGAAGTAAAGGCTGGACTACAATAGAGCTGTTTGGAGCAGTTTGTGAACAGTGTTTTCTGTTGGAGATGGTAAGTCCCTTTGGGGTGGACTTTGGGCTTTTTCACTTTGTAAACCTATAACATGCACAAAAATATATATAACACTATAAAGGAAAGGGGAAACGCCAAAAAGCATAATATGAGCACTTTAAGACTTTTAAAATACTTTTTAATACAACCTATGATGAAATTGAATGCCAACTTCACAGCCATAATGGAAAATCTGTGTGGATTTTAGGTCTGAAAAAATAATTATTTACCTTGTAAAGTTACCTGAATTTAATAAAAAATTTTTATACATTAGCGCGTTCCATTTACCTCGGAACTTGGAAGCCGGAGCTGGGAATTACATCACACCCGAGTTGAATGCGTTCCATTTACAAGTCGGATTTTCACTGTTTTCATTAGCTAGCTCTAGCCCGGTTAGCCATTGTTAGCAATACCAGTTTATAACAACGCATTACGCAGGTTTTTTTGTGCATACAAACAGCGTAACAACATGTCCACAGATAGAAGTTGAACATGCCTGTGTGAACGACTGATTCAGTGAGACACAAATAAGACAGAAGTGCTTATCACTTTATCCCAGCTGGCACATGACCAACCTTCAACGTTGAAATGTGGTTGAAATAACGTCAGTTGTTGTTTCAACCACGAAACACCATTAAAACAACATCTAATGCTAAATGGTTGTAGAAAGGTCAAGTAAATATACATAAATCAACGTTGAAATGATGTAAGGTGAATCAACATGTCTTCAACCACATTATAAATGAATTTTCTTCCTTTTAAAATATAATCAAAAACCATTATTAATTTATGTGAATTGTATGTAAATTGTATACTACTTATATTCTGATCATAGACAAATTCAAATATCTGAATGAAAATGTAAAAATAGAAGAAAACAACGATAATAATAATAATAATAATAATAATAATAATAATAATAATAATGTTAAGAAGAAATCAATTTGCCCTTTTTTTCTGTAGCCGTTAGTATTTCAGACCTGTCAAGGTAACTCTCAAGATTACACGCAAGCAATGATTTCTGGGTATGTTAGTTCTCGAAGGTGCAGCAGTGGAGAGGTTATGCTCTTTTAAACTGAAATTAGAGAATAGTGGGGAATGAGTGGGATGATTATTATTTGTAATAAGTGGCGATTTTAATTCAAATCCAGTAATTGGTGTTAATATAACTTTTTGGATGCCAACCGCCTTTAAAAACCAGAAAAAAAATAATTGTGCTCCGTGCATGTAGCACCTTCACGCCAATTGGACATTTTGGACAGTGAAGACGGAGATTGGAAAAAAGAAGCAGGACATTTTTATGATGGAAGGATTAGAGACTTCATTTATGATCGAAGGATATACCTTTTTTATTTTACATATTATTTTTAAAGGTAAGTCAATATTAAAAGGCATGCAGTTATTTTATGTAATATATAAATAATTAAGAATTACATAAATGCTAACACTGTAGTTTGCTAGCTAGCTAATATAACGTTTAACATTAGCTGACGTTAACGTTACCTTAGCTACATTTTAACTTGGCACTGTAATGTCAACTTGTTCTTTTGTAGTAGCTAGTGTGATTTCGTGGTAGCCAAAGAGTATAATGTGTAACATTACCGATAGGCCGCTAATTAAGTTGGTAATTTTAGATTTTTTTATATTGACCTAGAAGTCAAGCTAGCTTAATGTTAGCCGCTATGCTACAGCGATTCGGGGTTTCCGAAGCAGTTCTCCACAGGCAAATTCTACCCGTTAGAATTTATACCGTTCACCCAGAAAATGGTATAAGCAGCAATACTGGAGTCCAAGCAATTGACCCATTCCGAACAGGCATGTTTTCAACGGGCACTGTGTGTGTGTGTCAAAGAGATTTTATTGACAGAATTATCAGACACAGGCATGGTTAGATACATCTGACAAAAAAAAAAAACCTTAGAGAAAAGATATAGCACTCTTGGCCATTAACTTTCAGTCAGCCTAGCTACTCAGAGAAAGATAAAAAAGAACAGCGTGTTTGGTGTTGCAGTGATATATACAGTCCATTCAGTCAACTTTACTGCTGCAGATGAATGTTTAAGGGCATCTAGACACTCTATGCTGAGGGAGAAAAATGTTACTCATTTACTGTCCGCCCACTTTTCCCCAGCACATTCCAAACAGCCGTCTTTAGGTAAAAAGTTTTCTCTCACTTCTAGGTCTAGCTCCCCCACATTTTAAATAACTTAATCTTGACGCCTAAAAAAAGACTTGATGTCATCTCCAAGGCTATAAAAACAACACACACTATATATCACATGCAATACATAGGTGTCAAAATAGGTGTCAAAATAGGTGTCAAAACCATAAACCTTGCGTAAAACAAATTTAAGGAAAACTTTTTTTTTACTTTAAAGCATTAACTACCTATGACAAAATGCTTGTAAAATAAATAAAATTCAATAAAATGTTTTGATTATATTTATAAACAATATCTGAAAAAGCTTTAATAGATACCATCAAGGCAGAGATGTAGTGGTGCATGACGCAGGTACATGGTGCATGGGGGATTTACCATAAAGCCTACCTACCTAAAATAGCCAGATACTGGCTGCAGCCAGTCATGTTACAATCTTTCATTTAATCTATGGCATTGACCGTGCAAAGAGATCTTTGCTCCCTGACTTTCACCTTTAAGGCAGTGCCCCCTTCCTGGCATTAAACAAAAAGGAAACACTGATGTATTACTGCCAATTAGATTAATTTACTTATTAACCCAAGGTGCCGGATCGTTACGGCCCACTTTAACCCCGGGGTACAGTATACCCACCTAAATATACACCACTGAATCAGTAATAACACGTAACTTAACCTGAGACTCTCACATGAGAGAGAAGCCACCCTCTGACCCCCACCTCCTGCGTTTCCATCACCTCCTCTTCAGGGCTTCTTTCCTGCTGCCCAGGCTGGTGGAGACACACGCAGCTCGCTATGTTTTCCCAGCTGGCCCTGCGTACGTCAAAAGGGCATTTGGCCACCGAGGTGTGTGTTTCACTGTAAGGGGAAAAACCCTCTGCTTTGAAAAGCCAAGTCTGCTTGTGTGCAAAGGTGTGTGAAGTGATGGGTGCTCTGAGGTGGTCATCTGTGACCCTCCGATACACAAGCAGTGCCTGTCTGTGTGTATTTATACAATATGTGTGTGAAATGATGGACACCCCGAGGTGGTCACCTGTGTCTTTCCTCCACAAGAGCTTTCCCTCACTGTGTGCCTGTGTGGGTGTGTAAATATGTGTATGTGTGAGTGATGGGTGCTCTGAGGTGGTCACCTATGTCTTCCCTGTCGACCCTGGCCTGTGTCACCAGCTGGTAAACAGCAGACCAAGTGCCATGGAGTCATGGAGAGAGAGCCTGAAGATGAAAAAAGGTGTGCAGCAGCTGTCAGAGAGATGGTGTTTACCCAGTGCAGAGACTGACACTCGAGTGAAAGATATAAACAGTGCTGGTGATGTAAATGAAAAGTGACATTGTAAGGCTTTGCACCACTTAGCATATTAATTGCAAAGCCGGTTGGAATGTCTGTCTAGCGTATAAGGAGGCGTATAAAAAGGAAACAGTGTTTGTAACCTCGCTGGAGAACGCCCTTTGGAAATATGTTGGGTAATTCTCTCTATATCTGAGCAAGTTGAGCTCTGAATGGGAAATTGCGACTAACATCAATCCTCGTACAGTTACGGCCTGTCTAAGCAACACAAGCTGTTCACTTTGGATTTGTGACCATAGTAACTACTGTATTTCACACTGTGTTTACCACAAAGGTCTCACACTGCAGACCTTTATGAGGCTAACTAAAACATTCTTAAAGCTCTAATAAAAACAGTCTAGGTGTAACTTCGAATGGATGCACTTTCTTTCTTAACCATTCATGGAACAAATTCAATTTCTTTTGTGGCTGGAAAAATAGGAGAAACCAGCATGGAGCTTTATATTATTATTTTCCCTTTCAGCTACAGTAGAGAGCAAGAAAAACACAGGACAGAAAGAAGTTAAACAATTTCCTGTGTTTGCTTTTCTGTCACATGTCACTGTGCCAATTTTCTCATGAACACTGCAGCAGAACAATGTAGTGCTTTTTGAACAGGGATTTACCTGGGCTGGCGGTACTGTATTTGTCTATATATTGGACCCAATAAATCTTCCAACTGTGATGACAAAGCTGGTTGTTTGTCATTATCTTTTTAAATTATCCATACAGCATGAGTGTTTTTCTGATCTGGTTGCCCCTATGGTTAGGATGACATTGTCTGTGAGTGGCTTCCAAAACACATATGACCGCAACAAAAATGATGAGCGTGTTCTGGTCTGGCACTTAAAGGATAAGTTTGGGTTTCTAAAAGTCTATACGCTCACATGCCACATGTGTGAACTCATTCCTTCTCTCTATACAGACTCCATGCTGACTCAAGTAAGCAGGCTACCTCTCACCTCTCATGACCCCTAAAGCTTGAGGGCATGCTAAGCATTAAGCACGCAGTTTACGTTACGTTATTTTCTCCTACGCCAACGCAACACTGTAGTTAATTTCCTGGGTGATGTGTCTCCACGCATTGTTTTTCAAATCCCTGTAGCTAATAAAAGTCATGTCCTGTTGAATGGGAAGGCTGAGCCGAGACGAAGCAGAGATGATCTGCATTTCCCTAATTTGTTAATTCATGCATGAATTTAGACAACTTCAGTCAGGATTATCTTCCTAAGCGGTTTTATTCCTCTTTTTTTTTTTTAAAGTGCCTATTTATGCTTTATAACTGTTTTTCTTTTCTTTTTTATTGTATTTTGAAAATGTGTAGTGTGTGACATTTGTATTTGTTGTGACATGTGTTTGTATTGTTTGTGTTTATCGGTGTAACAATAAATATGAGGCCCTCTTGGCCAGGTTATTCTTTGAAAATAAAAATTTGAAAATTTTGAAAATTTTTGTTTAATAATACTTTGGTCCTATTTTCGTAGTTTTAGCTATCCTTTTGATTAGTAATTATAACATTGTACTAACAAAGTTAATTGCTGAACAAGGCAACATCGCTTAAGACAAGTCTGATGGGACAAGAAACACGAGCAGTCAGACTATTAGACAGGTTGTAGATAAACCCAGATTAGTTACATTTATTTGGAAGACAAATCAAAGGTAAACAATTAAATTACAACCCAACCCAATCTGTTGTTAACATCCATCACAGTTTACAGACTGGCCTCTTTCTTGCTCTTTCAGAGTTCACTGTAGCACTGTTGGTGTGTTCTCAGATCTCAGTACAAAGTTAACCAACATGATGGCCAAAGCTAAACACATAAGATCCCAGGTTGAGATACACAGGAATTCCCCTTCCGTCCAAAAAAATCTGTTACATTGCTTTCTTGAAAATTTTTAACGTTTGGCCTCACCTCAATCACTGATGTCAAGGCACGTATTTTGCCTTTGCAGTATCAAATGGACTGTGATTAAGGGTTGTTAGCCAAGTACAAATGGGTGATCCATTTTCACATACACACGTCCCTGTCTGCTCTGAATCCCAAACTGCCTTTCTCACATGTTGTAATGTTGTGCAGGAGGAGGAGGAGGAGGAGAAGGGAGACGGGCTGTAAAACAATTGTTCATGAACCCTTCAACAATCATTTGCTCAAACACAAAGTCATAAGCTCATTAAAACACAGCGTTGCAGATATGGATGTCTGAAAATATGAAAACACCTTAAAGCCTTTGGCTGACTTTAGACTGTGGTGAACTAAACCTGCATAACATTATTACTCCGTGGGTTCAAGAGCTGCCATCCATTCTTTATCTGTCCAATCTTTCTTGTCAATCCCATCTGTTCTGACAGTTTCCTCTGTAAACCACCTGAAGCAGCAGAAGTGTGGTACCCAGCCCAGTGAAAACAGTTTGAGGAACCCCACCGCGCAGCGTCATGACGACAGGAATTCTTTATTTGGGTCAGGCTTTATCTGGACAGAAGAAAAGAAAGTGCACCTAACTTGACACTAACAAATATCTCAGTTAAAGGAAACGGGTAACACTGCGAACACTGTGTGCTGCCATGGCATTTATGGACATGACTCAACACCAGGGGGAAATACAAAGAAACAAAATGTTTCTCTTGTGCGTTGATTGCTGACAGACAGACAGCTTAAAAAATAAAATTGATTCTGGAAGCGAATCAGAGCAATACTTCAACCTTGATGGCTGAAGACTTGGCCAGCTAGTGAGAGGTACTACAGTATGAACTTGAATATTCCTAACAAAACAGTGTGTGAAGAATTTTGACCTTGCACAGATTATTTCACTTATAGGCTTAATTCCTGAGCCATATTATCACCGTGAATCTCTGCCCAGGTTGCAAACTTGTCCCCCACAGGGTTATTATGATTGTACATCCTCTGCACATATATGCATAAGGCCCCTTAAGAATGCTACAGCTTTACAGCAGCAAGGAGATCCTAGATTTACTGTGAGCCGCAGGACAAAAAAGAAAGTGATTTTTCATAGCAAGGGTTTCGACGCAATTATTATCTATCAAAATTCTTATAGTTAATTACTAGTTAGTTAATTTAAATAATTAATTAAAAACTTAATGTTTAGTGAGATAAAACAATGACATGAAGGAGAATATATATCTTTTGTATAGTGAAGAGATTACGGGTCAAAACAGCAGATGAATGACACTTTGAATCAAAAGAGGAAATTGAAGGTCTGATGATTCATCCCATCTTGGAAGTGACAGTTGGCAAGACAAAATAGCACATTTTGAGTAACTTAAATCATTCAAAACATATTGAAATGTATTTTCTCTTACTTGCTGTAACAGGCTGTGCTTCCCATCTGAGGAACATGCTCCATGGAAGATGATTTAAAACTAGCAATTGAGACCTTAAACTCATTATTAAGATGTTAACTGAGGTAGCAAATCAAGTGAGAAGTAGGGTAATTTTTTGTCATAGACCTCTATACAATCAGCCTTCTTTTTGCAACCAGTGAAGTAACCTCCTGCTGGCCATTAGAAAGAATGCAAGTTTAAGGCGCTTCCGCATTGTCTTCACTTTTCAGGACCTGAGGTTTCTGCCAGAAAGGGTATATTTTAACCCAAACCATGATCTTTTCCTAAACCTAACCAAGTAGTTTTGTTGCCTAACCTAAACCTAACCAGATTTTCTGGCAGAAAGGCTAACTTTTTCCATGTGCCTATGTGCGCATGTACACTACTTTCTGCAAACAATCACAATGCAACACGTTGCATTTTATAGATGGAAAAATTACAGATCTGTGACACAACACCTGGCAGTGATGATGCAAAACTGGGTCTGAAAATGTCTGAAATCTCAATTTACTGCTCACTATTGACTAAACTATTGAGAATCCGAGGAGTGACCCTCAGGCACGGCATGTGGCTTCAGTGGACTTTTAAGTTATCTGCTTCATTCTGTAATTCTGTTTCCATCACACTTTATCAAGTTGTACTTCATTGTTCAAAGTTCCCAGTTATGTCATAATTTTGACTAATTTTAATGATGTAATGTAATCTGCCTGAATGTGAGCTAATGTGTTTCTTGCTTGATATTGTATATTGTCATATTCTTTTGTGTTGTATTATCTTGTATGTTGTTGTCTTCCTGCCTCGGGACTACAGGTGAAAATTTGCATTTATGCTATAACCTGGCTCATTTACAGTCTGTACAGAAATGTTAGATTGTTCATTAATGTGCACTGTCTCAAATAAATAAATAAAAAAAAAAAAAAAAAAAATTGATACACAAATGTTTCTCAGCCAAGCGTAAAAGCGTTTTTTTGGGATTGAAAATGTGCATAAAAACAGCCAGATGGAAACACACTCTGTGTGTTACACTGAGCATAACATACCAAATATGACCAAAGGTAACACCAAATTATATGTCTCTTTAAAGAGAATAGATTTAAATCAGGTTAAGTAAAACAGTGTCACTTGAGAGTCCCACTTGCAATGGAAAATCATGTTCTACGCAGAGCAATAACATGCCACACACTGTGGAGACACAGTTCACTTTGAGGAACTTGTCATTCAGCTGGAGTTGTTTACCCTCAGCATTCTTAAAGTATGATTTGTTGGAAAAATCAAGGATTGCCAGGAGACGGATGTGAGTTATGGGATGTCTCACCTTTTGAAGTCCTGCCTGATGTCATCAGTTAAGTTGTGCAGGCCTGGACCCTTAGTGTGCATGTGTGTGTGTGTGTGTGTGTGTGTGGACCCTTTCAGCCAATCCACTGCTGTTTCTCCGCTTCTTAATGGAAAGGACAGGTGCTTTAAAGATGATAATGTTTTTACTGTGGAATCTTAATGTCTATCAGACATCAGATAGTCTTTCCTGTCTGTGCGTTATATACAAAGCTGGAGTTGAGACATGTTTCGCTTAAAGACTAAGGGCAGGCTCATAGCTAGCAGGCAAGCTAGCCTTTATCTAAAATTCAAAAAATACTTAAACAAATGAACAAATGACAAATGAACGTGATGTATCTTCTTGGTTTATTCCCCTCAGAAAGAGAATGTGATTTTAGGGGGAAGTAAATTATCTGAGCTATTTTTTTTTACAAACAACATCTGCCCAGTATCTGAGACTTTAGGTCATTGAGCACAGGTTTCAGTTTGGCTTTCTCTACTGGCACGATGGTACCGAACCTGGCAACCTCATTGTGACAACAAATCTTCAGGGTGTTACGCACAGTTACTACATTTCGATTTGTGCAAAGGTTAAGAAATATTTTTATATAAATTCACAGGTATATGGGCACGTTTATAAATGAACTAAATGCGGGCTGGCAGCGGGTGAGAACAAAAATATGTTTTTTAGTGCATTGTTTATACATACAATATATATACAAACTGGCAAAGGGATTGATTGATATCAGTGGATTTGACTTTGATATAATTGCGGGTAACGGGTTGGTTCCGGTAAAGAACTTTGTGGTTGCGGGAAAGTTTGCAAAACTGGATCCGTGCAGGACTCGGTCTTCAGTCTTTAAGCTAAGCTATACTAAGCACATCTCGACTCCAGCTCTGTACTTAAAACTCTTCTGCTATTATAGCACCATGTTTTACAGTGAAATCAGTCATCCAGTAAAGCAGACATCAGCTTTAGAGAGGCACGTATCATGAACCTGATGAACTCAGAGGAGGGGGGAAAACAAGAGTGAGGCAGCGAGTGGGAGAGAGCACACACACAAACACAATTACTGTATACACGTAAACACTACAACAGGTTTCACTACAATTTATCCACTTCTGTTAAAGCAGACAGCTTCCTTGTAACTAGCTGTAATTGGCACACACGCACACACACACACACACACACACACACACACACACACACACACACACACACACACACACACACACACACACACACATGCAGTAAAATCCTTAACAAATAACATCTGGACTTGGTTCTCTACCTTTCCATTGAAAAAAGCAAAGAGACCAGCAACACAACAACAACAGATCACCGACAAACCCTTCCCTGTTATTTCTTGGCATTTCAGCGCTGGTCACAACCACTACCAGACCATGATGTTTGGCCACACAGAAAGTTTTCTTTTTACTTTTAAAGAACTACATCCCATTAGATATGGAGGGGTCATTGTAGAGGACCAGAAAGAAGAAGATAAGTGGATAAAGAGGGTGGGATGGAGGGTCTCTCTCAAAAAAAAAAAAAAAAAGTCCTCGCGTGAAAGAGAAAGAACAGCCCTTCAATCTATGAGTGCTTTCTCCCAATGTTGTGATTGATATGTGTGCTGCAGAGCTGCCATTTGCCACACGGCAGTGCAATTCATAGAACATTACATCTTCAGAGAGGCAATACATTGTTTTATAATTTGATAGAAGTGCTATCTGACCAAATTGATAGCAGTTGCTGTGAGAACACACTGAACGCCAACCATACATTTTGCCAAATATGTCAATAGAGGAATGAAACACTTTGGACAAAGGCGGATACATCAGTCAATAACACACCAGCATTTTATGAGAAGGATGAATGTTACATGTCCATCAACTGAACAGTTACAAAACAATAAAACTAAACCTGCATGTCCACATATGAGTATATGTGGTTTTTATGGGGAAGGTCAAAATTTTGCCTTCCCTCAACAGTTCTGCTTTCTTTCATCTCTGTTACTCCCCCCCCCAATCCCTTTTTGTTTATCTGTCTTTCCCCTTACAAGTTGTCTCAAATGAGCTCCCCTCTCTTATGAGCAAAACACTGACACTTTTTTAAAGTGCTTCTGGAGTGTTTAGGCTGCCTGTCAGTTGTTCCTCTCACGCAACCAACTTCTATTTCTACAAATGAGTTCACACCGACTTGAGTGAAGCACAATCCCTGTAGGGAGTCATTCAAATCAGGCAGATTTCCCACCTTCTATGAACTAGTGTACTAAATCTACAACGATCCGTCACGGCCCACAGTTTCACGATAAAATTGTCGGTTTCACTGAGGCTTCAAAGGCCTGTAAAAACATTTCTTCTGTCTATTGATCTGACCAGTAGTTTTGGTGGTATTCCTCATATTATGGCGCTTACCCACTGCTAGTACCAGCTCTACTCTACTCGGCTCGACCATTGCAGATTTAGTACCGCCTCATGCCTGAGGCGAGCGTGGCTGGTCGTCATAGCGATGCCGCAGGAAACTGCCATGACCTAACGCGACACACACACAGAACGTCAAAGGTGTGTTGTTTTTTTACTCTCGGCAAGAACATTTTTGTTTCAAAAGAAGCTAGGGGCAGCAAAAAAAAAACGCCGCTGGCTAAACTATTTAAAAACGGCAGGTTTGTTTAGGACACCCCTCGTCTGTCGCTAGCAATGACTACGCAGTGATTAGTGACGATTCTCTCTGATCAGTCAGTAGTCTGCAGGTTTTCACCTCACCTTTTGGTATCGCCTCAGCTCGCTTGGAACCTCGACGGAGGTGATACTAAAAAAAAGTACCTGTTAGCAGGTACCAGGGACTTTTATTTCGTAATGGAAAACCAAAAAAGGCGAGCAGAGTCGAGGCGAGTTGAGCAGGTACCATGTACTGGAAAAACGCCAGTAGACAGTGAAGCTCATGGTGAAAACAGTTTAGTCAGCCGCTGTCCTTTCAGCACCAAATGAGCTGTGCTGAAGGACAGCTTGTTTTGTGTATAGTGGATGGAGGCGGTATAATGGTTAGATTGCTTCTGTAGTGACTATACATCCTTCTGTCCTTTCTTTTGAGAACCCATTCCTTTTCTTATTGACTCTTATTCATTAGTGTACAATGAAAAATGCTTCTCTTTGACTTGTTTCTCATGTAAAACAGCACAGACACGCTGCATCTCTTTCCAAGTTCTCTCCCATTGTTTACAGCTATCCTGACATGTTAAAGTAGAGGTGTGCCGATTTTACACATCAAAGTCTGTTTCCATGTCTTAGGGAGTGCATATATGAAAAAAAAAACATTGATAATGGCATATCTGATAATGCTGGTTGGGGCTTAACACTTTTGCAAGGCACTGTATCTGTGTCACATTCTCATTAGGGGCTGAGCCCCCTAAAGGTCTGATCATAGAATGGCCCCCCAACTAAGGTAAATGCAATACTAAGGACTTCCTTTCTTGGAGCATACAAGCACAGTTCGCTGTGCTATTGCATGCGCTGTAAGAGCCGTTTGCAGAGGGCAACAGAGAAGGTTGTGTGTGGTATTTACAAGAAAAGTAATAAATCCACATGGAAAATGATAATAGCAGGACTGGAGGTGATTCAGACAGTACCGGAATGCTATTACTGATATGTTTTTTAATAATTCCATGACCACATGCCAAATAGACTGATTAACCAGTGTAGTTTAACCCCTGACATAGAGTTAATTTATCGTTTTAATTATGATGTCCAAAGAGGCCCATCAGCTTTCCAACAAAGATTGAAGTATCGCTTTTTAATAAAAGATTTTTAAGGAAGTTATAAGCTGCTACAGAAATAACACAGCTGATAATATGGCACAAATAAAATGAATTAGGTAAAGAGCTTTGTCCTGTACATTTTGAGTTTGGTGACAGCTGTCACCACATTTTAAGTGAATACTCTTTTTGTATCTAATAAAGTCTTTTAGTACCGCCCTGTCTTAATTAGAAGATTTGTCCTATTAGCTGTCTGTCATGGTGGTTTGGCCTTTCAAGTCCAACTCAGAAGAAAAGTGTGAATCTGAGTAACGGCACATTGTGAATGACCAGCAGAATAAATATATATAAAAGAGTGAGTATATGCACGTGTCTTTGTATGTATTAGGTCATCCCGTCATGCGGATGCCCAGCAAAGTGAAACACGCAGGTAAGGTTTCTTTCACCTTATGGAGACATTTAGCTACTACAGACTGTATTTTCAATGTGTCTTTTATGGAAACACAAGCAATTAGAAGCATACAGTTAAGGGTCATTGATAAAAAAAAATTGTATCCTAAATTGCATGCCCATGGGTATCATGGACTCACACTGCATCATGCACATGATGCTGTATGACTGTACGACTTAATCAAAAACAAACGTTTTGTCTATTACTCTATGGTTTAGCAAAGAAAGAGTTTGTATCCTTCTCTAAAGTTGACATCAGGGAAGCAAGAAAGCTTTTGTGGTTTGAACCCTGGCTATGCAAACTAGCTATTGAAACATGGCTCTGGACCCAAACTACTTGATAGGGATTGGAATCTCGGGATCACTTCCAGCTATGCTTGTTGCAAAGAGGAAAGCTCTGACTCCCATCTGTTTATGTATTGAACAGGAGTTCAAAGAAACCCAGACTGTTTGGAAGCCCTGGGTGGGTCCTACAGAGAGGTCCAACTTTATACTCCATAGAGAGACATCAATGCTCATGTTGGCAGTGATGAAGAAACCTGGAGGGACAGGGATCTAAAAAATGTAGTGGTATTTTGTTATTGAACTGTCATGGCCTATGCAACACCATGTACAACTGTGAGGTACTTCACAAGTGTACGTGGCAGCACAGCACAATGCCAAAGATCAATGATGAACTTTGCGGTCATAACATCAGATCTAAAGCGTGTGCCTGGGACACTCAAGTAAAAGAATGCAGAGCTGTCAACTGATGACCACCTGTGGGTAGTTGGAACAGATGGTTGGGGAAGCTGCTAGACTTGATTAACCTCAATGTGCAGTAAGGGTGAGCCGGGGCCCCTGTCCAGAGGATGCTTAAGTCCTACCTTTGTAGGATTTTCCTGCATAGTAGGGGTGGCTCGGGACATGGCAGTATTTGGGAGGGTCAGCACCTCCAAGTCTGAGGCCATGGTAGTCTGTAAAGTGGTGGTGTTTTCCAATCTTGTGGTTCTGATCTTGAATGACGGTAAGATGCTGGCAGTATATTGTCTATACATATATAGACATGGGTACAAGCATAAAAATGTTTCCTTCACAGTGCACACTTAGAGACTAGGTAAGGAGCACATATTGTGGGCAAGCATAGAACCACTCCACCTGTGCATTGAAAAAAGCCAGCTAAGGTGGTCTAGGCTTCTGATTCGGATGCATTATATATTATTGAATACATCAATCTAGAAGGGAACTTGGGGGCAAACCCAGGACATTCTTGAGGGATAACATATTTCATCTAGCCTGAGAATGCCTTGGGATTCCCCAGGTGGAGCTACAAACAAAAACAAATTACACAGCATAGTTAACATGGCCAGCAAGATTGCTGGACATCAGTTAATTTCTCTGACCACGATCTGCGAATCCAGGGTAGTGAGGAAAGGACAAGCAATGACTATATCCCCTATTTCAGGCGTATGAGGTGCTGCCATCAGGCAGAAGATATAGGGTGCCGTCCTTACAAACCAACCAGGCTCGCAAGTCATTCATTCCTACCAGCATTGCACTACTGAATAAGTTAGGGAAAATAACTTGATCCTTTCTGTGTGATAATACTGCACTTTGGTATAATATTAAAACTGATGATGTTGCACCTTACTATTGATAGCCCACTGGTGCTAACGACACTGCACTTTACTATCTTATAATGTGGAGATATTTGGGACTGTGTATTGTTGTTGTGCGGGGGGGGGTCTGTTGTCTGTCTGTCTATCTGATGAGCTGTATGGTGCAAGACGAATTTCCAAAAGGATCAATAAATGTCTATCTATGTAGCGAGTTAAAGGGACTTCTGGGCTGTTGCTTCCTCTGTAACCTGGACTCAGAAAACCAGGGGAAAGTGGTTGGGGTTCAAATGTCATCTATGGGTGGAAATTACACTTACTGTGTTAACACCCAGCTATGCAGAAATGAAGGGGGTGACTTTGGATTGCTCAAGATGAAGTGCTGCGCTCACTGCAGTAAATAGAAAGCAGGTGGGAAGGGTCAAGTAGTGGCAGCACAGAGGAAGTGACTGGTGCTAAGAGGAAGCTCAGCCTGCTTTAGGTTTGGGCTGAAACAATCATATTCCAGTCACCCTTGGTGTCTGTGCATATGCATGTGTGTGTGATGTAGATAGGTGAGTAATGTGTTTATTGATTGGAATCCGTGTTCCACTGACCCTTGAGCAAACCTTGCCCTCGCTGGGTGATCAAAGCTGTTACATCATCGGATTGCTCCCAGCTCAGGGGATGTTTGTTTTCACAGCGAGACTGGTCCAACCGAGTGGTGCCCTGACTTAAAGCAGACTTCCTATTCATGAAGCTTCCACACATCTGTTGGGGACCGTGCAAATGCGTGTGTGTATGTGTGCGCTTACACTATGATCTCACCTTGTGTGCCTGAAGCTTGTTAAGGGAGCGATTACTGCACAAACAAGCTGTTGTCAGCTCCAGATCTAGCCGAGTCCAGGATGCTATAATCATCAGCTGTATGTATGTAGACTTATCTCACATTTCATAACCACAAACAAGATTAAAAAAACTTAAATGCAACCGTGCAGCCATCAACAACAATATGTTCAGCGTATAAACAACACAGCTTTAAGCATGTTTTGTAGAAAATGGGGGCATATTCCGACATCTGTTTCTGATGAACCTGCAGAGAAAGTAAAGGGCAGATATTTGGTCTTTTTTTTGTGCTTCTTTCACAGATGATCTGTAGTGTCTGTTCAGATCTTTTCCCGTAAATGGATGCTCTGTTTTTACTGTCCTTCTGGAATTTATCATGCAACCCATTTGGGGATTAAATTCGGGGAATAAGTCATATTTCAGATATTGAAGTAGCATCAAACACAAATTTGGGGGGTAGAGGAGTAGGGAAATATAAAGAAGTAACAGGAAAAACAAACTATCTCTGGATGTAGAACAACGTCTATCTACTGTACTTATTCATTACATTTACACAATTGTACATTTGGACCGGATTGTATGACATTGTGCTCTTTTCACTGTCTCTATTTAAAAAAAAAAGAAAAAAGTTAGATAAAAAAACTGGAGAGAGAGAGCACGAGAGAGAATATAAAATAAAAAATAAATTATTTAAACATAGCAGATTCACTGCTGTCATTCAGATTTTTAGCTGCAATATCATTAACGTCATTATTTTCTAATGTACCATGTCACCTGTTTCAATAATTGTGTTTCATCTTTACCTTTCCTTGTTTTGTTCTTTTACTTTTTAGGGAGTCTGTTGTAACATCTGGCCAGGGACTACAAATTAAAACTAGCCTTTTGGCTAATTCTGGCATATTTACAACAATGTTTATTAATACGCACTGTCCCTGTCAAATACATAAATAAATAAAAAATAAATGAATAGCAAATTCACTTAAAAGTTTGGGAAAGTTGATATCATTCATTGAAGTTATACAGTTTTAAAATCCAGAGAATCCCTCATTCTAACCACCAGAACCATAGTAAGCTGAAAAAATACATTTATTTATTGAAATATCTTCTACTGAGAAACTGTATGTCCGCAATTGTAGAGAACAAGTCCATATATTCTTGTTGATGGATTTCCCTTGTCACATGTCTAGGGAGGGGATTCCACTTGATCTACAGTGGTGTGAAAAAGGGTTTGCCCCCTTCCTGATTTCTTATTTTTTTTGTGTTGTCACACTTAAATGTTTCAGATCATCAAACAAATTTAAATATTAGTCAAAGTTAACACAAGTAAACACAAAATGCAGTTTTTAAATGAAGGTTGTTATTATTAAGGGAAAACAAAATCCAAACCTATGGCACTGTGTGAAAAAGTGATTGCCCCCTAAACCTAATAACTGATTGGGCCACCCTTAGCAGCAACAACTGTAATCAAGCCAGACATTCTCCTTCAGGATTGTTTGGTAGACAGCAGAATTCATGGTTCCATTTATCACAGCAAGTCCTCCAGGTCCTGAAGCAGCAAAACAGCCCCAGACCATCACACTACCACCACCATATTTTACTGTTGGTATGATGTTCTTTTTACACCAGATGTACTGTAATGGGAAACACACCTTCCAAAAAGTTCAACTTTTGTCTTGTCAATCCACAGAGTATTTTCCCAAAAGTCTTGGGGATTATCAAGATGTTTTCTGGCAAAAATGAGACAAGACTTAATGTTCTTTTTGCTCAGCAGTGTTTTCCGTCTTGGAACTCTGCCATGCAGGCCATTTTTGCCCAATCTCTTTCTTACGGTGGAGTCATGAACACTGACCTTAACTGAAGCAAGTGAGGCCTGCAGTTCTTTGGATGTTGTTGTGGGGTCTTTTGTCTTGGATGAGTCGTCGCTGCGATCTTGGGGTAATTTTGGTTGGCCGGCCACTCCTGGGAAGGTTCACCACTGTTCCATGTTATGTTTTAACAGGGGGGGGGGGGGGGGCAAACACTTTTTTTTACACAGGGCCATGTAGGTTTGGATTTTTTTTCCCCCTTAATAATAAAAACCTTCATTTAGTAACTGCATTTTGTGTTTACTTGTGTTATCTTTGTCTTATATTTAAATTTGTTTGATGATCTGAAACATTTAAGTGTGACAAACGTGCAAAAAAATAAGAAATCAGGAAGGGGGCAAACACTTTCACACCACTGTATGTTAACCACATTACGCAGTTGTACCAATGGCCGTTAAAGTATCATTAAAGATGGTGCATGAGATACTGCAATACATCCATCATAACTCCTAATTTATTATCCTGTAAAACATGATGCCATAAATCCATGGAGCTGGGGGTTTCACTATTTCTTTGTCATAAGAAAGTTGTTAGGAAAACTACTTTAATGGCCTTAAAGCTCCTCGTCAGCGCTATATAGTGTACTTTAAATGGTAGCCTGAAAACATTTCAACTGTAGGCTTTTTCATCCAACAAATGCTGTATGACCCATGTTGACCCCGTCTTGATGCCTTTAGTAAAGGAGGCCAGAGAAGGGGCCAACCTTGAATAAATAACATAGAAATGAGGTGGTCAGAAAAAGATTAAAAAAGAGTAGATAAGAATTTTAGGGGAAGAAAAGCGATGGATAGGAGGAACAGGAGATGAAAGAAAAAGACGAGGGAGTGGTGAAGAAAAAGCAAAGAGAGGGGGAGAGAGGCAGCCAAGGGGAGATTTGTTCGAGAATTATACATCAGCTCATGTGAGACTGTTTCTCCAAGATGACAGAAGACTGACGGCTGAAATCAAAAACACACTGTACAGCCAAGCTTTCCAGATCTTTCCATCTTTTTCAACCTCGCTCCTGTCTTTCTGTTTCCTTCCCTCTTTCCCTGGCTCCTCGGTGGTCTTTTGCTCCCCTTCTCGTAACTCAACATAACATCCAAGCAGCCACCTTTGCCTGTGTTTTCACATCATAGTGTCATCTCCAAAGTAATCAATCATCTGCAAAACACGAGATGCATAGGGAACTCTCCTCCATTATATGTTTTTCTGTCTCCCTTTAATGCAGCTGAGACACACAAACTAGAGCTGGATATCTTTCACTCAGTGTAATTAGAGCTGCGCCAGGCAATTTCGCACATCGGAGAGTCCAAATGGCACCAAGAGGGAGCTGTTAAAAGTTTTGAAAAACTTTTACACCCAGAAGTTACGGAATGTGATCTCGGTTAACTCTGTAATCCTCTGACCTATGCGATATCTTCTTGGTGTCTGGCGGACATAAAGGAGGTGACAGGTTCAAATATATTTGCAAGTCTAGCTCTCTCTGGACGCAGCGTTCACTCATTGCTCTTTTGGAGAACGTTTTGTGTTTAGATTCTCTTCCAGTGGGTGGAAATGTCAGCAAACTTTGATTTGCATAAAGAGGGCCACATCTACAGTATCTCTCCATCATCCCCCATCTATATCAAGGAACTATTTTCATTTGCAGCTATACTTTGTGATTTAGGCCTATAGAACTATATTCATCATGCACATTAGTGCTGGCCAAAATTGAATAGATCTTTTCTTCTGAGTTTGGTACATGGTCTGCACTGGTACATACTGCTTCCAGCACAGCCTTGTACTCTCTGACACTAACAAAGGGGGTGACTGTAGCTCAATCCATAGGGACTTGGGTTGGGACCGGAGGGTCGCTGGTTCAAATCCTTGTAAGGACCAAAGTACGTAGAGTGTGGACTGGTAGCTGGAGCACTGCCAAGGTGCTCTTGAGCAAGGCACTGAACCCCCCCCCCCCCAAACCACTCAGGGCACCTGTCCAGCAGTTGCAGCCCACTCAGTCTGACATCTCTCCATTTGTGCATGTATAGTGTGTTCTAACAGAGTATACATTGTAATTTCCCCACTGGGGATCAATAAAAAGTATAAATTATTAAAATTATAAAACCTTCACCTTCTTCCTCCTACTTCACATTTGCACTGATTATTACCAACTGCCAGTAAGATGGAAACATTCTAATATTTAAGCTGCACTAATCAATATATATATATTAACAATGGACTAAATAAGCACATACTGTATGTAGGAAATGTTAACATGTCAATGTTGTGTTTACAGCATGTTCCACTGTTCCGCCGTCTCTCCCGTACATGCCAAACTGCTACCTGTATATCATGTGCCAACTTTGTTAGCGAGCCCTGCACTCTGGTGGCCTAAAAGGTTCACTTTGTCTAATACCAGGATCAGACCACACAATTTTTTTTGTCTTTCACGACAGTCACTATGTCAGACTAGACAGACATATTGCCAAACAGTCTTGCTGTCTTGGAAAGAGGAGTGGCAACACTACGAGCATGACACCGACCAGCCCCCAGACCGATGTCGTGAAGATCACGTGCAAGTTCATAGGTCGACGCTTTGGTGGAGCAGCAGCCTCTCAAAAACTCACGAAAATCTTTTAAGCTGACTGTTGTTGATCTGAAATAAATACAGATTAATCAACTGCGTAGCTTATTTGTCTTATTTCCAAACAAGCCGCCATTGTGGTCTGTTTTGAAATCCGGGAGCCCCCTGATTGTAGATTACTATTCACTATTTGTAATGTATGCAGCATCATTGTGCCCAAAATGAATTCCCCCCAGGGGACAATAAAGTGTATCATATCATATTGTAGCGTGCAATGCTGGGAAGCGGGGCGATCCCTGCCGTGAAAAAGCCTATATTGGCACTGTTTGTGCCTTTCCTCCACCAGACAGCAGCAGTAGCGTCTCTCCTTCTTTTCGCCATGTTTACATATGTGCGCCAAAGAGGCAGAGGCCCAATCCCAAAGTGAGCCCTGAGGACTAAGGACTAAAGACTCACAGACTTAATTGATCTCAGGTGCTAAGTGAGTGAGTGTGTGAGGTTACATGGGCTCAGATAGGTATAAATGGGATTGGGACAGCACTTCACGAGATCACATGTTACCTTGGCGACGTTTAATAACAAAGATGTTGCTGACACTTGCCGGTTTGGGAATTTTCATTTTAAGTTTGTTGCTTTCCACACGGCCAAGGCACAGGAGACAGCTGCCTGATTCCACATTTTTTCAAACTCTTGTTTTACGAGCTGGAAAACAGGTTGGTCTGTGTTCCCTGGTTGTGTGTCGTGCCGTTGTTTACCTTTGTAATTTCCGGATTTCCCTATGGTCTCCGCGGTAAACGTCACAACGCTTTGAACTGTGGGTAATTCCCTTTGGTGAAGTCTGCATCGATGCAGACTCACGGAAAGGGCTCGGTAAGTGTGTACTCAAACCCTCACGCCCTTTGAAATTCGACATTGAGACAACCCTAAGCCCTTACGAATTTCACGAGAACGCGCACCAAAGTCCGTGAGTCTGTGAGTCTGGACTTTGGGATTGGGCCAGAGAGCGCTCTCTCTTCCTTGTCACATGTCGCACAAGGCTTTCTGCGTGGTGGTCTTGAAGCATCCCAGACGTTAGATCGCAGATCTTTGATAATTAAGAGGTAAAGACACACGACTTTGAACGTTTGTCTGCGACGTGTCTGTCGGGTCAGAATCGGGCTGAATTTGTGTAGTCTGATCCTACGATCCTATGATAGTAGTTTCATAGTAGTTTTACAGTCAAGAGAATAAGCATTGATATTTCCACACATTAAATGTTATTTCTCATTAGAGAAGCTTTGATGTACTTTAACTTCTTTCAAAGGGAAGAAACTTGGATGCTGGATTCTCCCTACACTGCAAATAACAGCACAACAAATATCTCCGTATGGTCATAAAGTCAAAACAGCTGCCCGGCACTTTGAACAGCCCTGAAATGATGTGGTCTTTTGCAATTCAGGGTGGACTTGATTCATCGCCAGCATTAATGTGCTGCAGCAGAAAGATACAGGTCTTTTGTCCTTATTGGACCAGATGCTAATCTCTAACTTCATCAGAAAAAAAATTGTCCAGCATCATAAAATAGTAGAGAATGACTGAGCCCAACAATGTTTGATAATATCGTAACATGGGGATGTTTTTGTTGGGTAGAAAACAGCATTTAGATATTTAGAAGAAAGAGATGTTGAGGAGTGTTAATCAAATCAAAAGACTAAAACCTTTTTGGGCCCATAACAAAGCATGGTTGCATTATTTTAGAATGGTTCTAGCTAATGTTTGGCATTTATAAACCCAAGTGGGGGCTTTTTTAGTTTCTCAATTCTATAAATATTATACAAAAGATGTATTATCACAAATAAGGCCCAGAGTACTTTGAAATGAGAATTTCACAAACGTGCCAACCTTATGTAAAAAAAAATTTAAACACACTAGACTAAAAGTAGCAGCAAACATCCTAAGGTAGGCACTGAAGTGCATAGTATATATATATGACAACTTTACACCCAAAGACTGCTAAGGAAGCATAACTAGAGTTGTAAACTCAGCTTTCTTAACAGTGCAATGCCATGCATTTCTTGCAGAGGAGAATGAACAAAATGGGGCTTTAGGCAACAAGCAAGTAGAGTCTGATAAATTCATCCTCTGCTTCAATTTTCCAGTGATGAATTACACCTTCCAGGCAAGTGGGTTGTCTGTGAGTTTGTTTTGAAGCAATTAATGAAGAGACTGGAGTCTGTTTTTCCAGTCAGAACGTAGCATAATATCTATGCCATCCTTTAAGGGCCTAAAAAGAGCCAGTGATTAGTTATGGAACTAGCTGGAAAATTTGAAGAAATTATCCTTGAAAGTAACCTCCATTAGTTTAATGAGGATGGCTAACGTGCATGACACCATGGAAACACGCATTGTCTTATTTAGAGTGCAACAGAATCAGTAAACTGGAAAAGCTCAGAAAGACAGAAACAATCCACTGAGTGGAATATTCCTGTGCCACAGTTGTTTCTTGCCCAGTATCAATGCTAATTTCCATGAAAACACTGCCACAAGTTCCATGGTAGTTACAGTATCTTGTTAGATACAAGACTTTTTGTTTATCTGATTGGAATATTCCTCACTATTTCTTATATATCTCTGTATCAACCACTAACTGATGACAACAAAGAGACATCAGCAGGTTTTTTGAATTTTTTTTTTTAGCCATAATGACTTAATCTGTACTTGAGATTAGAGCGGTTCCTGTTGCGTAACAAAGAAATGATGTTTCTTTCAATATGTCTGACCATGATTAAGTCTTTCCAAAAACTGTAAACTTTGATGTTGTACCAAAGTACTATTGCGAAGCCTGAAAGATTGACTTTGTGGCCCGATAAGAACTTTATTTGAACTTTAAGTGTAAGTAAACATTATATCGGCACTGCAGCCCCAAAATGTTCTCCCAACCACAGAAAGTCATGCCGGATACTTGAGCATCCACTGTTTTCATCTTCTCTGTTTATCGCTCTGACAGCACAGATTAGGGGATGGGACAAAAATTTGTTTTGTTAGGCTATGGAACACAGTGGTAATGCTGAGCTGACATGGGTGATTTGTTCAAAGGGCACAGGAAGAAATTATGCTCCAAAATTCCAAAACAGAAACTGAAAGGTCACATTCGCCATTTAAGTGATATGTCATTGTTGTTTGTCAAAGTGCTCCCCTGCATTAAAGTTGCAGTTGTCCTCCCGCCATCACTATACATTATCACAGAGTTTCCACTGATGGTGAACTTTCCATTTATTTACTCCAACATAAGCTTATTGACAGTAAAGCTGGATTACCACCCTGGTGAAGTGAGTAACTGGCCCTGGGCCTCAAATCTCCAGGGGCCACAAAAGCCCCAGGTTTCATGCCACAATCAATTGTAATTTTCTTCACAAATACAGGAATGTGTACTACTATAGCACAGCATTAGCTGATGTAATAAGTGCATGTAGGTTGGTCATGATGACACCCAGCCCTGAAGAGAGTCCCTGTGTGAAAACCTAGTTCCAAGATGATACTGCACTGCTACATTAAAACTTGTGTTTGATCAAATAACCACAAAGTTGACATGCATTTATGTTAATATTCCAGAATAGGAATACTGTACACAATGAGCAGTGGCCAAGCAACGTTTGTGCCCTAGTGTCCCAAAGAAGGTCAACCCAGCCATTCGGTGTCATAATGATATTGGATTTTATTTATTTTTTTCTCAAAAAAACTGCTGGATCTGGAATTGTGGGAATGTGCTTCCGCATTGTAAAGCAGTACACACCTTATACACTAAAATCCAGGCTTTCTTTTCTAAAATACCTCCAAAGAAAACATAATACAATAACTCAAATGGGGGAATATCCAACAATATGTATTAACTATTACATTTTGTGTTTCAGTCGCAATAAACAGCCAACTGTGTATTGTTGTCTTGGCAGAAGATCGAGTCTAAAGATTTGCTTTACAATTCAGGACTTTACAACTGAAACACCTGTCCATTGCATTGTGACTCATATTATGACGGCAAATGTAGGCAAAACGTATGTTGCCACTTGGCACAGCCTGATAAACCTAATGATGTATCAAAACATTGTCTGACATTGACAGACCTTCCTCCACAGCGCTGCGAAAGAGGGTCTGGCAAGTCCACACAGCATTCCGGGAAGGGAGAAAAACATGCTCTGCTTTATTGCCATTTCTTTAAACCAATCACAATCGTCATGGGTGACACTAAGCGCTGCACAAAGCCACGGTGTCACTGCAAAATAGCCTCGGGAAGGAACTTGTTTTGGTGGAACACGTGTACGTTCAAAGGTTATTTTAGTCGTGCAACAGAAAACTCAGATTGGACAGATCAAGCTCAGTCTAGCTACCTGTCTGGATTTACCCTGCAGAGATCTGAGGAGCAGTTATTCATAGTCCTCATAAATCAGCCGGAGTTTAAAATTCCAACACAAAGAAAGTGTAAGGTAACGGACATCCGGCCGAAAAAGGACATACGGCGACATTTTTGGCGGCAACGGAGCAATCCCAGAAGTGGATAGTCATGGATATAGACTAATCAAAACGTAATTTAACATTAAAACTGAGCTTCCATGAAAATGCTCACAAAACTTTTGGTGTTTTATGGTAACTCTTAGTGTATATGATCTCTCTGAGCCATTCCGTGGGCCTTTTGCTGCTAAAAAGCCCCCACTCTTCTGGAAGATTTCCACAATACTTTAGAACCTGGCTGTAGAGCAGGCAGTCCACATACTTTTCACTTTATACTTTTTTAAAATGCCCTCTAATTATGGTTTAGGTACTTGCTTTTGCATCACCAATCTCTGAAATACATACACTGCTTGCAATATGAGAGTGGATATAAACAGAGCAGTTTACACAGCACATATCCTTCCTTGTAGATATAAATGAGTGGTAAATATTTTTTAGTCTGCAGCTGGAGCTTTGAAATACTGACTTAAATACATGCATTCACTTATGGTACAAAAGAATATAAAATCCCTCACAGCTAAAAAAAAAAAGAGAGCATTACTGCTGAACCTATAGCTCTTATTCACTATAACAACACTAACAAAGAAAATGCCCACCTGCTTTCCTCTCCTGTCTGAATCAGTTGCATTGATTAATGATCCTCACTGTTCTGACTAATACAGTTTATTCTCTCATTAAGCTACAACAAACTTCGGTACTCACAGGGAACTGTAACAGTCTCCATTATGGATCGGGTCATTACTGCTAAAATAAACTGCCCCTGTTTTACCAGCTTCCTCTCATATAGATCCAGCCAAATAAGCTGTGCGCTCTGTTATGGATGACAGAACTACACACACTACTGCTGCTCCTGTGGTTGCTTATATGATTTCCTCCTTTTAGTGAAAACGTGGGGAAAATATACCTTAATAAGCAAATCACTGAATCCATATGGATGAAACTGTGAGAAAAATACAAAACCCTTTGAAAACACTTAAAGGCAAATAACTTAAGTTTGTTTACAGTTTATGTTGTCAATTACTGTAAGAAACAGATGTTAATTAATATCATACATTCATATGGCTACTTTGTCATTACCATTATGACAAATGGCAAGACATTTTTTGCAACACTGAAAGCAATTACAGTGGTACATTATATAACAATGCCTATTTTATGAAATCAGTCCAGTAATCAGAATTCAGTGTAATCAACAAACTAAATACTCTAAATAAATACTTCAGTTCTCCATTATTATTATTACTGGTGTACTCCATCTTGTGGAGGCCTTAAAAACTACAACTGAATTAGGCCTATAACAAATGGAGTGATGTGTAAACCTGGGCATGTATGTAAAACTATATAAAATACACCTGTTTTAAAGTGGTATTGTTAAGTTAATGTTAAAGATTACTTTTGTAGGACAAGTCTTCCAAATTGCAGGGAACACTCTTATGATAAAACATGACATTCTGATAAGTTAGACTTCCAACTTTTTCTATGACGACAGCAACATAAGGGGAGATTTTGAGCTTTTTTCCAAGTGGTAGACGAGATGAAACAAATTAGGCTCATGTTGCCACATGGTGCTGACAAATTGGCAGGTTTATGGTTTGAGCCAGCATAAATAATGAACACTGGCCAACAGCTGCCCATACAAAGTGAGGCCAACTGACTAAGTCATTACCCATCTGAAATTGGTACACATCCAAAACATCAACAGTCCCACTTGCTGGTTCAGTGAATGTTAGAAACACAAACTGAACAACGCACAAACAACATCTTATTTCAAGTTCCAGTAAGTGGATGAAGCATAACTAAGAAGTCAAGAATACGTATATTTGTGAAACATTTTTTCACTAACCGCTACTAAATCTGGCATCACTGCTTGCCTGGCAACATAGGTCTATTTTCCAATTTTCCAACTGCTGGTCCTTTATCATCGATGGCCAAACTCTTGATGTGGGCAGTTCTGGGCCGACGTACCTGTCTCAACTTTGGAGTGGTCGGTCCTCTCTGTCACCTTCTCCTGGCTAATAAGGTAATCAACAATCCGCACGCCGATTGGTGGCTCGGTGTGGTTCCACTCCATGATGACCAATGAGCTGCTGGGCTCGTAGGTGTAAGACAGTTTCAGCCTGGCAACAGAGTGACAGAGATGCAAAACCATGCTACTGAGTGAAAGAAGCTGTCAGCAAATGGGTCTTAATACTGTGATTGACAGTAAACATTATCCCTTGTGTTCCGCTAAAACTGCAACCCAATAAGAAACAACAAACACTTCTGTCAACATAAAATATAGGCATTTATCCCCTGATGTCTGACTTGGCTTATGCTGAAGCAGTTATCTGCAGCTATGTAGCATTGAGACCCATGTGTACAGGTTTTCATGCCAACCAATTAATGCAGCAGCTCATTTCATTGATGAGCATTCCCAAACTGGGCAGCAGAAATAAATCCATGGCTGCTATAATCATTGACCTAAGACAATGGGCCCCTGGGCCCAAACATGTAACAAGCCAGTAATCCATTCAGTAATCCATCCATGGCTGAAATATTTGGTGGCAATACAATTCTGTGTAGAATAGCATCCCGATGGCACATGACTTGAGACCATTGCAGCATGATATAGAGTTCTGCCAGTAAAATTATGGATATACCATCCATCATTTTTGGAGAAAGGTAATATTGTAAGTTACTAACATAGGTTGGGGAAGTGGGGCGCAGGTGGGCAGTCCGTCTGTGCCGAAAGCGCTGGAATCACACCGACACCAGTCATCGATAACATCCCCTTTCCCCGAACACCACAGCATGCTCATCATCGCCTCATGAAGAGCCTATGAAGAGAGGAAGAGAGAGAGAGAGAGAGAGAGAGAGAGAGAGAGAGAGAGAGAGAGAGAGAGAGAGAGAGACACACACACAAAAACAAACATGAAACCAAAATTCAAAGCACTTATATTGGAACATGCAATATTAAAATGTAAATATTTTCCATGAAATTCTATTCCCGCATCAAGCATTTTATATTATAGTTTTTTCCACAAATGAAAAAAATTAAAACCCTTTCCATCAAATCATTTCCCAAGTTTTAAATTTTTTGGGGACACTGCGCATGATCAGAGCCTTAACCCCAGGCCATTTCCTAGGGCACCATTGCCCGTGTTTTTCAATACATACATTTTAATTTCCGGAAAATCTTATAGATCAGTTTGGGGGAGAATTGAAGAGAGGTTTAAGTTTTGGCTCAAACTAAAACTTCTCTTCAAGCCCCCCATTTCAAACGTGTTCAAAAGACCCCCTAAAGCCCGTGACATTCTAGTCACTAGAACACACTAGTGTGTCCATCTAGACACTTCCCCTTTACCCACTGTTAGCTATGGAAACTACAAACGTGGCAACCGTACCCAATGCATTTACAACCATTGCAGCAGGACCTCATCCACACACAATGACACTCATGATATTAAAGGTGGCCCTGGGGTGTTTTCTTGTAAACAGACAAAAGTTATGTTCACATTCAATAATACACACGAAAACACATTGTGTGTCCTTGAGCTAAGGAATGTGTTGAATGTGTTTCCTTCCTCATAAAACATTTACACAGTCGGTTTTAAAGTATTATGAATCCAGAATTGTTTACATTCATGTTTACTAGCTTTTTTTCTCCAGTTTTTCCACCCCAAAGTAACTTTTGGTATTATTTATTTAGATATACGTGACGTCTAGCACCCCAGCAGGAAAAGGTAAGCTGTATTGCCTGACATCCAGAAATGATCTAATACACACTTTCGGTGTATTATTCGGACTATATGGAACCAACATCACCATGTTTCTTCTTGTAAAGCTTGTCCTACCTAGCAACAGTAATTAAGGGGTGCGGGACTTTGGAAATGTATATTGTCCTAGTAGCTACATAATTATATATGCATCATCCCTTTCAGGAAGTTAAGCATTTAATTACACCTCCGTTGTTGAGTTCTGGTTAAATATTTTTTAGTAATATAGTAGTATAGTTTGATGTGTACATATTGATGTAATTGATTGGCTGGACCATGGATTCTCACCCTTAAATTGACCCAAATTAAATTCATATTTAGATTCTTAGTGTGGATATTACCTGATGGCGACATCATGTCGTAATTGTACTGTTTTTCTAATAGGGAGGCAAAACTAATACTTTGATTCTTTGTAAAAAAAAACAACCTTATATCAGTTCATCAGCGATGGATATATACAGTATACACACCCCTAGTAATTATATGTAATGGTGATACTTGTAAGGGCACGCCAAATAATTATGCAAAATGTTGCCTGTGCATCGTGTTTTTTCGAGCATCTGTACAGTCAAACACTAGCAAACTCCAAACAGCCTGTGTTGATAACAGCGGCTGTATCCGTGTGCCTTAACTTTTGGATGAAAGCCTGACCCCCAGCAGCGTGGAGAGCACCGAATCGACCTTTCTTCCTGCCGGAGGAATAGAAGCGGTAACCACATACAGTATTGATGAAGTCAAATAAGTCACAGCACATTAGGCAGATTATAACACAGCATGCTGCCAGCAGAGTAAGGCATGATACTCCAGAAGGAAAAGACTTCTCTGTAACCTCTTTCATAATGAGGCCGTGAGGTTTTTCGGCCCTGATGGATCACCTACATGCAAACACATGGTGTGTTTCATTGCAGGATGCCAGTTAATAGAGTGACTTTGGTTTAATGATTACAAACCCATACTGATGTCTGGATGTTTTGTATAACTAGCTGGATATTAGGTGGCTTAGATAATAAAATGGTGGGAAACTTGACATTCTAGTACATCAGTGTCACGGAAAATGTAGTCTATATTGACGACATTTCATTTCCGGGATTGTTTAGGTGCCGCCGAAAATTCCGCCGGATGTTCCTCTTTCTTTGTGTTGGCATTTTAAACTCCGGTGGATTTATGAGGACTGTGGTTAACTGCTCCTCAGATCTCTGCAGGGTAAATCCAGATAGCTAGCTAGACTATCTGTCCAATCTGAGTTTTCTGTTGCACGACTAAAACAACTTTTGAACGTACACGTTCCACCAAAACAAGTTCCTACCCAAGGCTATTTTGCAGCGCCACCGTGGCTCTGTCCGGCGCTTAGTGCCCCCCAAGACGATTGTGATTGGTTTAAAGAAATGCCAATAAAGGAGAGCACGTTTTTCTCCCATCCTGGAATGCTGTGTGGACTAGCCAGCCAAATTGGTGTTTTCAGGCATTAGACTGTCACACATAGTTAGGGATGAACACTGTACACACCTGGTAGGTCTCATTGTTGGACACCAGTTCAAAGATGGGCGCGGCCTTGGTGATCTGCAGCAGGACAGGCTCGGACTGCTGCCGCCCTTGCACCACCCTCGGGCTCATGTGACAGAGGTGACAGGAGCGCGGGCACTGGCCTTGGCTGTTGCAGTCCATACGGACACCGGCAGCCATGCGCTTTGCACCCGTGTCCAGCAGACTGGCGATGTATGCGGGGTAGGTCAGCGTCCTCGGCTCCTTGTCGCGCTCCTCGGACTCCTCCGAAGGCGAGTTACCTGATAGACGAGAGGAAATGTACTGGTAAGCTCTTTCTCATTATACTTTTTTTGACATAATTTGCACTTTACATAAGACACACAGCAAACGCAATCAAATGTATTATATGCAAAGATCATGACAATGAAACTATAAAAAAAGCATGTGTGAAGTTTTATATATATATATATATATATGTAGATGGTGAGGTCACATATTCCTAGTGATGAGATTAGGGAATAAACTACCCCCCTCTTTGTAGCAACATGGCACAACTACAAAGCATCAATGTGTTGCCATACAGTAGCTCCCTTCTGTAGACTTTTTAGCTTCTCTACATCACAGGCTGAATACATGAACAAGAGTGTAAATATTTGGGCCACAGCTACAAAGAGCTAAATGTTCCCTCTAGCAACGAAGGTGAATGTGGAGGCATGTACTGAACAATGAAACGTTTACATTGTATTAACGTGACTATTGCTGTTAGAGGCTGTTACTGACCTTCATGATTTTTGCCCCTGCTCAGTTTATGGGACTTGAATTAATTCCTCAAAATGATCAACAACTGAGAAAGATACAGTGTAAACCAGTAAGATGAAACCAGGGTCTTCTACTCATTTTTCTTACGGTAACAATAGGTTGCACATACATTACTTCATTTTAGACAATGCAGAAATGTATAGTGGAACAATACTTTTTACTTCACAACACATACTGTATGCATCAGGCTTAGATACTAGCCATTCGTATTTCTCATATGTTTTATACACAACTGTAAGACAGGTGAACTCCTGCACACTACCAGCACCGACTTCATATGAGACACAACATTTTGGTTTGTTGAGTTAGTTTAACTTTTGCATTATGTAAATATGTGAATCAAATATTCCACATAAACTGTAATTGTGTGTCAGACAGAGTGAGATATCCACTTGCAAGGGGAGCTAGAGAGCAGAGAGAGAGGGAAACATGCTTAATGCAGAACTATTTGTCTTTTTTAAAAGGGGGAATTTTTCAGATTACCATTTTGGGAGACTGCCCGGGCTGTGAGAAAACACAGGCAATGTAAAAGCTCTAGCACCAATTAGGGAATACGCTTGTTGTGCGAGCTGCCTCTGATGGAATACAACTCAGGGTTATGAGCCACGAGCTCATGGACCAAAACGTGCACAAGAATGAAGGCAAAGAGAAGGCAATTTTTCTAAGAGTATAGTATGAATAATTCCACTGCTTTAATGTTTACTTTTTGTTTCACAACTCCTTTAAAAGTAACCTTTTGCACTTTCCTTTTGTTTTGTATTCAATGTAACAGAATGTGCATCTATATTTCAGTGCTTTAAGCTGTATGCTTTGTAAGAAGAGGAGTCATCTAAATAAAGGTTATTCTAATAATGTAAGATGGGATAGACGTACAAATCCTCACACTTAATACCTCAAAACAAACATTTGTCATATACCCACATTCACACCACCGCCCATCCTTCAGACCAAATACTTTTGAACAGAATTTCTTCAGAATATCTCCATGGATTGTCATAATGATGTGTGTGTGTGTGTGTGTGTGTGTGTGTGTGTGTGTGTGTGTGTGTGTGTGTGTGTGTGTGTGTGTGTGTGCGCGTGCACCTGAGTGTGGGTGACTTGCCATTAAAAAAAAAAGTGCTACAATAACAATGTTCTGTGTTTGCTTTTGGGTGCACGTGTGAGTAATTAATGCCTTGTTGATTATACCTCATCTCCCACACATCACTCAAATATACACAAACTTTATTTTGCATGATGCCTATTGAGTTTCAAAGGTTTTCCAAGTAATAGCATGATTAACTACTGTAGTTACAGTCAGTTAAATTCAGCTTCGTAAAAGGTCATAATATTAATAAAGGATTTGGAGATAAATGACCATCAAAATACAAAGTAAAAGAACTCAAAGCCACTATGTGCAGATTTTGTTTGTGGTTATAATATCTCTACCATTGTCCGAAGTTTTTGTCTTTTGCAGAATACGTTGTAAATGAAAGCCCATTCATCTTACGGTCACATGCCAACATTCACCCATTCACACACACATTCATACACTGATGGCAGAGGCTGCCATGCAAGGTGCCAAACCTGCTCATCAGGACACTTCGACACCAACTCTGAAGAAGCTGGACATCGAACCAGGAACCTTCACTCAAAACACAGTAACACAACAGCAACACAAACCCTGTTTCATATCAGAATGCTGCAGAGACAGAGAGACCATGGTGCACCTGGGCCCCTTTATATAAATTAGCAATCAGACCACAACCAGAACAGGTGAAAGAAAAAAAATCAAACAAATGTCACATGGGAGCAGTGGGAGAACATAACAACCTGCAAATCTAATATGCTAAACAATGAGAAATGACACCCTGGGAAATTTAACAGTCAGGTGTAATGATTAAAAGACTCCTTTGATAACACAGGCAGCTGCCTCCACATCCATTAATGAACTGGAAACAAAATAAAAAGCTGTATTTGTGTATGTGAATAGGTATTATCCATGTGCATATGTTTATGTAAATCCCACCAAATCTGAATATTTTAGGTCTTATAATATTGTTCATTTGTAATGCCCTTGCTAGTTGTGGGCCTCTTTGCATGCATTTGTTTATGTCCTTGACAATGTTAGCATGCAGCTTCAAAGCCCTGTGATTGGGTTACTGAGAAAAATCGACAGATAAGCCTTTACCAATCAGAGGAATGTGTAGCTAAATGAGGTCGGTTGGAGGGGCGAGTCACATCAGGGGAGAATGAAATCAAACTCTGGATGTTCACAGCTCTTGACCCCTGGGCGGCATTGGTGTGCGCGTGTGCAAGCATGAAATGTCTGAGTAACGTGTGTAAGTGGGTGGGTAGAAGTATATTAATGAAAAATAGAAAACACCTAATAAGACAGAAAAACTATCTAAAACCAATTTGTGTGATTGTGTAAGTGCACGGACGCATGTGCACATTTGCATTCACAGACTGATTCATCTGTACGTTGCCAAGGATGTCAATGTCCTTGCGCTCCTGACCGGCCAAACTTTAATCTATCCCTGTCAAACTGGCTCACTTCCCACTAATCAGATCTCATCATTCTATCTTCACTTGCCACCTCCTGGCAAATGGAAATTAAATGTGGCAGTTGTATTAGGACAGCTGGGTTACTTTTAGGGCAAAGAAGATTGGCAATGATTAGTTCTGTTTAGTTTTGGTTTAGTTCAGTGTCAGCTGGGACCATGGGGGGAAATTAAAATGAACGAGCAGGCCGGCCTGAAGACACCTGATAGTCAAACATACACAATATACAATCAACTAAACCCTCTGTGATTTTCTTTAAATTTGAAATGTAGGGGCTATACAAAGTCTATATATTATGTATGTCCTCAAAGAAATACTGTTATTTCTTTTAGAAGAAATGGCACATTAATTCACTTTCATAAAAACACACTCTGAATTATTACTGAATTTAATACACTCAGGGGGTTTGCTGTGAGCTAACAGTAAAGGGATGGTTCATATTTTTAAGTTAACCCTAACGTAGTTTGATAAGCAGGCAGGAGTACCGACACAGGAGCTAAGCAATGTACTGCTGTAGACAGGGGCAACAGCTTAACATATTTCAGCCACCTTAAAAAAAAAATAAAAAAATCAATATCAGTTTAAGTGTACGCTATATTTATAGAATCATTTTACAGCTTTATCTTGCCGTCAGACAGCCCTGTTTAAATTTACGTAATGGAACAGAAGCTGTTCTATGCTCTCCTCAAAGCCACCAGACTCCATTGACAAAAACAGTCATTTTACCTCACAGGACACAGGATTTGCTGGTCTACCGCTGCCTTGATCAGTTAGTTTGTTCGTGGTATTGTGTGACTTTGGTGTTTCAAAGGGTTAGGAACTAACAAAACTAACGAGGCTTTTTAAAGACTTTATTTAGCTTAAGAAGTAGGAGAAATTACTGGGTTCTATACCAATACAAACATGGCCACCATTTGTAACTTCAAAAGAAAACTGTCACTGTCTGTATTTTATAAAAGCAGGAACACACTCCAAAACAGATTATTACTAGTTCAATGTGACTTGTTAACAGTATCCACTAATAACACACAAGTGTCTACTTCAATTTTTTATATTTCGTCTGTTCTGCACATGACAACTGTTGTTCCCTTTAACATAGAGGGAAAATGGCCCTCCAGAACATTCTGTGAAAAGCCTCTCTGAAAGTCACAGATAAATATCAAGAGTCATGTTGGACTCACCCAACCAGCTCCTCTGGTGGACAGCTGGTGGGGTATCAAACTCCTGGGGTCGCTAACTGCTTAATGAGTGTTTATTTCTTGACATGCTGCTTTACTGTTTTATGAATTTCAATTAATGTGATAAATCTTGTCTGAATTGACGCTTAGCATGTGTCCATCACCTGATAAGTGGCCTGAATAAACTGACTTCATGCTCTCCTCTTTCACATAAAGTATCCCAAGATAAAAGAAAATAGCTACTTTAATACAGTATGTGAATCACGTTAACAGGCAGAAGTATGCACCTGGGGTCTCATTTATAAAACTGTGCGTAGGATCCTTACTAAAAGCCCAAAAGCCAAAAATGGCGTACGGCAAAAAAAATTCTGAGTTACGCACATCTGTAAGCAATGTTCCCTTTATAAATCACAGATTACCTACAAGTGTGCGTACGTGAATCAGCCTCTTATCCCGCCCTATACACGCCCATTTTTAACCATAAAAAAGTCAATGCAAAGCACCTCATGAATACTGATCAGTATGTTAACGACCCTGGCAGTTGTTCTTTCGTTACGCCGAATCATGACGGAAAAAGCAAAAAAAATTCTCAGACGCTCGGGTATTGCTGCAAATTGAATTATAATTTCGGCCTGTTCTCGCACAGTGTAGGGAAACCTGACTACCTATATAAATAATACCGTCCAAAATCGGCAGACTTTACGGCACTTGGGGACAGCTTCGATATATCAGACCAATATGATAAGATTTAACAGAACTAAATATTATATCCAAACAAGCCTTAGTGATAAAGTTGAAGATTATATATCATATGTATAAAAAACACTTTGTCACAAAAAACACGCTGTCTGCCATTAACCCTCTGGAAACAGCCGGTTTCCCCCAGAGTGGCGAGGACCTGTATTTGGACCGGGATGGCACGGTTCCGGCGCATTGCCCTCTCTACTGGACCCAATTCAGTACATAGATCTAAGAGCTCAGCTTTAGGGAACTTAAATCGGCATGGTCCCTGAAGCCTTTTTCTCTCTGGATTCTTCCATTGTCGTAGTCCTCCTGCAGTGCCAGCAGTGCCATCATGCAGCATTACGCACGGGGGTCACCGCAGTATGTTTACAACAATTTGTGATTGTTAACACTTGCCAAAATCACAGCAACAACTAGTGGTATCCCCGATCCCAAGATACAATTTGAAAATGAACGTCTAAAAGGCAAACACACGTTTCTTCATGCAGGTTTTGTCACAAACAGTATTAAAGTTTGGACTGATAATAAGGACATTAAGTGTAACGATTGTTATACGGCTGTATTTCCAGACTTTGACATTTGATGATATGTGCACAGTATTAAAGACAGATATTTAGTTATTTACACTGTGTTCTGCCGTTATCTAATGCTAGGGTATTTGATGCTATCCTGTATTCCATGGAGTCGGGCCGTCTCATCCTCCTGCGCTCCGTAGTGGACAACGTGACGGTGAGACAGCGCCGATTAAACATTAAGAACACATTTTTATTTAAGATTTGAGTTGGATTTTTACAATGGAAAAATGATCACTCAGTACAAGCGCAAATAACACTGCTGGATTTGATCTTCATGGTAACGTGGATTATATGGAGTGATAAAATGTGCGTGAGGCATCAATACTTGAAAGTATTACGAGTAATCGTTATTCCCATATTTACTTTCTGCAGTCTGACTTCAGTTCACCAACTCACCATCTGCGTCGCCAATTGAATCGAAGTGGCGTACGCACATTTTCAGCCCCGTTTTGTGCGTATGCCACGTTTATAAATGAGACCCCTGGCCTTTAAAATCCACATACATGTTGTTGTACATAATGTGGTGTTCAGGGACACAGTGCATGATTGTGCAGGATAACATGGTTTCCTGTGTATGGATGTCTCCATTATAAGTATTTGTCTTCCCAAGGTGAAGTATGTGTTTTTGCTGGGAGGTAAAAATGTTATTTTCTCTAATACTCATGCTGTTTTTTTATGTCACACAAAAGCCAACAAGAGAGGAGCATCTTCTTCTTTGAACCTTGCTTAACGTCTTCCTCCCTTTGCCATTTTCAGCTTTTCTTTGTCTCTTTTTACAGCATCTCCCTTTCCTTTCACTCTCTCTCTTACCAAGTAAAAAACACAATCACACCTATGCACATACATGTGTGGTACAGAAGGTGTGAGGGCGGAAAGCTGTAATATAATATTCCCTCTCTGCATCTTCCTACTAAAGACAAGAACAATATCTATTTTCTCACATTTCCTGACACTTTCTTTGCTTTTGCTTTCTCCTTTAACTCTCTTTTACTCACTTTCTCATTTCCCCCCTTTTTTCTTCTGTCAGTCTTTTTCTCTCTTAAGGTCTACAAGGTGAATTCACACAATTATCTAAGCATCTAAACTGCTGTCAACTTCAACCCACGCACTCAAGCACACACCTGCTTTTAGGGGAGACTAATGCATAGCAGTACAGTATATCGCTTTGAAGAGAATAAATCTCAAAGAAAATACAAACACATTTATGCAAGCACACATAGATAAAGCTTATTAAATGTAATCTGTGTTTGACAGAGTCAGGCTCCTCACAAAGGGAAATGATGACGAGACAAAATACTCAAAAACAATATCCTATCCTCCTTCTCCTCCTCTTCGTTCTTTCAGAAATACAATTTTGGATTCAATCTTTGCTGGACTGCACCAAATTGTATGTAAATGTATTTCTGACGACGAGGGGTTGAGTACCCCTGTGAGCCTGTGTGTGTGTGAGCGTGTGATACTTGTATGCTTGTGTAAACATATTTCAGTTATTGAAGTGCTGAAAGTGATTTCCTGTGCTACATGCAGGCTTATTAGAATACACCACCCCCCCAGTCCTTCACTGACCAATCAGCATTCATTAGCAGAATGCTAGCATGTTATGGGCAACAACGACTCAACCTTGAAGAAATCAAAAGGACATAAGTACTCGTTCATTCAACTTTTGACCTATAATCCATGTTGAACTTGCAAAAACTACAATCAAATCTGAGATTTCTCAACGACAATCAGGCGAAAGAGACAAATGTAGCCGTCTAGCTCCATAGAGTCCCATTCATTTAGCACTGGACCGCGATCACCCCCAGTGGAACTCTGGAGGAACTGCAACCAAATTCGGTACAATGGGGCTGAATAGGGAGTGGAACGGCTTGTTTCAGACAGACGGTCTGAGAAAAATAATTACTAATTTGAACATTAAAGCATGTAAACATTATTTACATTATATTGTAGTATAAACCCAAAATACAAGCATGAACCTGAAAATGAGCATGATTTGTCTCCTTTAAGTCTGAGTCTGACAATATTGTTGAATATATATATTGAGTTCAATGCTAAATCAGTGGAGTACTGTGCAATAACACTGAAGTGGTGCTGAGGGTTAACATTTTAAAACGTAAGTCGCAACAGAAGACCTGGACATGGCCTGAAAACCAATCTTTCATACCAGCTGAGACCTAACAGGCGTCACTAAACTGTAGACACAGGACAGATGCACGATGGGAAACTCATAGAATGAGCATGTATTAGGGTATATACTTACCCATGTGTGTGTGTGTGTGTGTGTGTGTGTGTGTGTGTGTGTGTGTGTTGGTATGAAGCTGGGGATTTGGTGCTGCTTTGACCCATGCTGTACCAAGTGGAATGACTCAATCATCTCTATAGTACACAACAGATGGAGCTCAGAGCTGTTCAGATTCATATAACACCTCTCCATGTACCCCTGCCTCCCACACTCCCCAATGAGAGGTGACTCCTGTTCATCAGCTACCGACTGACTCAGGTCGGTCCTCCTGTTTACATAAATACAGTAGACTTTCGACTCTATACCGTTTATGGGTGCGAGCCAGAAGAGAAGAAAGAGAGACACGGGAAAAGAAAGATCTATTTAAGCATGTGATGTTCACATGTTGTAATATATGACAGCGTTTTGGAGTGAAAGCTTTCATTTCCTGTTTATTGCAAGCCCGCGGATCCTGCCCATTATATCGGCTTTCATCAGACTTCTTTGTGAAACGATCACTCATTAAATCATCATTGATCTTTGTGATCAAAGGGCTATCTATGACTTCAGCCTCTGACACAATCAGCCTTGTTTTTAACTGAGGCTTTTAAACCTAATGCCCGACTCTGTGCTCCTGCATGAAGCCATCTCTCCTCCATCCTGTGTAGAATACCATTTACTATGACTCCACTGACTTCAGTAATTACTCTTTTAGCCACTAGATGATGCTAGTGGATCACTGACATGGCATCGAATTTTGGAAAGAGGAGTTATCGATGTACATGCTCCACTGTTCAGCAGACAAAAACAGGGCAAATCCTACCTAACCTTTTAAATGTGCTTGGCCGAGATGAATATTATATGGTTATGGAACGTAATCATGAGCTCCTGCTGATCTGAGAATGTTGGAAATCAAAGCAGGCAGTAGCTTAGTAAATGGGAAAGCAGTGAGATGGAAAACGGCATTAAAAAGGGGGAGTTTTGGTGGGATCACGTCTATTGTATTCATTAGGAGAAAAATGATAAACAGAATTAGAAGGCAGCAAAGAGGAAACTGAACGAGACGCAGATAAACAAATACTCTGGGTATACTGTGTGTCTGTCTGTGTGATACATTCTAAACTCCAAACCTGTGAAATGGAATACATCAGAGTGCTTAAACAAACCTGTGCGACACGCAAATCTTCTGAGATGTGTTGTGCAGTTTTTCTTTACGTGTGTGCACATGTGCGTGCGTGTTTGAAGCGACACCTTCCCAGGCAGCCACATGCAGCCTGTGCCTGATAATTCACGGCGGGGTGACACTCTGTTTGCATCCAGCTAAAGGAAATTGTCCACAAAAAGTGTGCATCTTTCTTTAGGCTGCAAAGCCACGCTGAGATTCGGTGCGATTGCTTCTGCGTGCAGGGTGTGAGCGCAAAAAGGTGAGGCAAAGGAAAGACGTACAATTGTCATTGTGTTTGTGCGTGTGTGAAAAAGAGGGAGGGGCAGGAGCAGCGAGAATGTGTATGTTTTTGTGCAAGTGCAAAAATCTGATGACTGACTGGCAGGAACTGCATTGGCATGTGTACGCTTTGCAGTGCAACAACACTGTATGTGAATCTATGTTAGCAGCACAAAGACCTACTTCAACAAGACAATCAGCACCGACTCAAACTCCTAGGAAGCTGAATATATATATATATATATATATATATATATATATATATATATGCATATATATATATATATATATATATATGAACTACTGTTAACTGGCTGACCTGCACCTCAACGAGAGAGCACATTTCCCCATCATATCAATTTACAAATCGCTAATTTACTGTTGGAACAGCTAATTAACCTGGGGATTTATCACTAACCTCCCATTAAGGACTCAGTAATAGGGAAATAATGAAGCTGAGGAAACAAGATTTTAGTCATTTGCTATATACTTTACTGGTAATCACTAATCTGTTTACTGGTGAGGAATGGCTACTTTGCATCAAATGGCAGTTATAACAACTCAAAGGTCAACAAATACTTTATTACGTGTTATTTATTTACTTTTAGAATTAATAAAATATATCAGAAAAAAAGAATAAAGTAGGCAGGCATATTTGAATGTTTAGATAACTAAAGGAATTACTCAACTACAGGGCATGCTGCTGTACACTATTCCTTGTTTAGCTGCTGGGTGTTTTCAATAGTTTTCAAAAGGATGCACTGCAGTTGGTAGAGGCGTTATGTGTGAATGGTGCTGACTGATGCATCCCACACCATCAGGAGGTCCAGTGTGTTTGCTGCAGGCCAGATATGCTAAGTGATCTTTTGAGCTGGTAGTGCAACGCTCAATGTAAAAAAACGATTCGGTTGGCACTGGTTTATGTTGCACACACAAATAAAATCACCCATAAAATCTGATTGTAAAGGCCTCTGAAAACATATTTTCTCAATCAGCTTTTGACTTTGCACAACGGGATCCTACATGAAAATGTACTTATCTGCCAAAAGTAGAAATAATAATGCAATACATTCTTTTTTTTAAATATCCCCGTGTGTGTTTCTGCCTGGGCACTTGTCACTGATTTGAAGTGAACGTAGCTCAGTTTAACTGAGTGGGAAAAAAATGTGATGTGATGTAATATGAGGTAACAGTTGTGGGGTTGTTTGCCTATGTTGCCAGGCCACTTTCAATCAAATCTGATTTAACTATGGAGCGTGGAGTTGGCCTAGTGGTTGGAGGCATACTACTGACTTACATGTACATTGAACTGCAGTGTCCCCGGTTTGTTTCCGCCGGGGTTACTTTGTTGCATGTCTTACCCCTTTGCACTGTCTGCATCTACAGGGTCACTGTCTCATGAAGGCAAAATGTCAAAAAAATAAAAACAAACATATCTTATCAAACCACAGCCAGACAGTATTCATGAAGCTGATTAGCTGAATACTTTTTGTTTTTTTCTGAACTTTAACTTTTATTGTCGCTCATTTTAATCATGAATTATGTAATATTATAGAGAAATACTTAAGATTTGAAACCACATTTTCAGGGGCTTTAAATCTGAATCTAAAAAGAATGGATCATTTCAAAGGTACATTTATTTTTTTTATCTGGTCTGCTTTAGTATTTCATAGGGAAACCATCTGGATCCTCATGCTGACAATTGCAATAAAATGACCTCATGTCCCCTCCGCATATTTCACCCTCACAGCTGTATAAACTTGGTTGCTCTAATTACAGTTTCCTATATGAGGGCTCCAGAGCCACGGATCTGGCATCTGAGTACAGAAACAAAAAACAACTTAAAATGTATTTGTGATTATGGCTTTTCAGAATAACATACCATGCTATTCTGTCATCATAGGAAAAGTGGTACCCTATTTTCTAAGTGATGTTGACTAAGTGACTTTTAGTACATTGTATCGCTGTCTGGCAATGACACATTTCCTCCCACCTGCTTTTATGACTATTTTAATACTATGTACAAAAATAGAAATACCAAGATTTTAAGAAAAGAAATATCACAAATACCAAATTTCTTTTCTTAGCT
This sequence comes from Sander vitreus, assembly GCF_031162955.1. Lineage (NCBI taxonomy): Eukaryota > Metazoa > Chordata > Actinopteri > Perciformes > Percidae > Sander > Sander vitreus. The sequence goes on from NC_135866.1 coordinate 24,722,947, forward strand.
TAGGTGGAAACGTTGGCATATTAATAAAAGGAAGCTATGATTAAGGCTGATGGAAAGGATTTATGAATGTGTGGGTGAGATAAAGGTGAGATTTTTTGGTATGCATGATTCTGTATCTCAGAAGAAAAAAAACGTCTCTTACTCAGGCACGGATCAATGGATAAAGAAGAGTAAAAATATCTGGTCTTACTTTATAGCCAGGAAACTTCACAACCTAAAGTTCTCTTAACGTTCAACATTGTTTTAATGCATCGATACATCTGTGGCATTAGCCTGCACCCCTACATTTTCTTTTACCTTTGCAGGCTTTCACAACCCTTCAATGTACCTTATCTGGCTTCATCCAACCAACCAACATAACTAGCCATTCAAAAGCACACAGAGAAGTTGACCACAGCAGCATCAGCCATCAAGGCTCCTGAAGCCCTTGATGGGAGCTTCATGTTTAAAGCAGTATGTGGAGCATGGCACGCTGGGAGCAGCCGCTGTTCGTCTAAGTGCTGATTAGCGGTGCTGACCGCGGCCTGACAGACCCATTAGTGACATCTCCTTCATGGATGCTGAAGGGCCCAGTAATGCCGTCCACCTGTCAGTGTTCTCTACATGTTCTCTGTACATGTTCATCAGCTTCACTTTCGTAACTTTTCTTAGATCTCCTCATTCTTCTTTATTCATGATGTCTCTATATTTTTTACAGTTTTCCTCTTCGGTTTTCCTATCCCCTACATCCCCAACTAACGTGTTTCCATTGGTTTTCACTGTCCGCGCAAATTGAAGCTTTAAAAAACTAACTCATGGAAAATGATGAAGTTGACATTAGCATCAGGCTTCTTGAGCTATTAATGGCATTCCTAGCAGCCTGGAATTATCAGTGGCAATAATAATTTGTTAAAAATGGTCAAAGCACCAAGCTACATAAATCATTACCTGGAGAAACCATTTTGTTCATATAATACTATTTTGCAGCAGCAAGTATGTTTCCATAGAAAAGTAATATGTTTTTAAACAACATAATGAGGAAACAGTAATGAATGTACAAGCCATTTCAATCCATAAACCGTATGACGTCTCACTGACGCTGGCCCCTCGCAAAATGTTGATAGTAAGCATATCTGCATAACGTTGACTGACCTTGTTTCCTTTTGGTTTCACAACATATCCACTCCTGAAATACAATATCCGCTTGTAGCATGATTAATATTTTTATTGTGACACTCCACTTGGTTAAGTTTAGGGAAGGATCGTGGTCTCGGTTAAATATTAAAAAAGTCAACTTGAAGCCTGAGACAGGACATGTTTACTTGATTAACATTTAACAGAAAGCAACTGTCAATATAATTTTGAAATCTGGAGACCGCCACAAAGCCAGAAACTGTGGACCCGTAAGCTACTGACAGTACTTTCAAAAGGTTGCTGAGAAAGATGTCATTAACAACGTTTTTTTTCAAGCAATTTCGGTTTACGTCACATGCAGTTTGGCTTTAGAGCAAATCATTGTACCGAAACAGCTTGCACCTAATAGAGCAAATACAATCTGTATTGTAAGCCGGAATCCACCATACTGTAGGGATGTAGATGTAACCACTGTCAGATGTGTTTCATTTCTACCTATGGTTTATCTGTCTTTGTCTTTAGTTCCTTTCTTTCTATCCACCTCATCTGCTGTTCAACCTGGGTTTGTTGGGTGTTTTGGCCAAGAGCGATTTATCATTTTATCCCCCTGCATGCTTCACAGTCAAATATAACACCCCCGGCTCTTTTCTCTCACAGATCTGTGAAATGTTGCAGGCTATATTGCAGACCAGTGTGAGATCGCCTGCTACTAAAGACCAGAGTAATGTAGTGTAGCAAAATGTGTCATAGCTGCTAGTGGTTTCCAGTTTCTTTGGGTTGTATTGCTGTATGGGAGGAGCTCTAAGAGGCTTTTAATGAACCTCGAATCCAGGAGAGAGACAATTGAATAGGGTGTAATGATTTTAGAAACTGCAGGTGGCTGAGAAATAACATGAAGCATGACTAGAAAAGGCCGGGTTTACATCAGTGAAATAGCGCTGCCTGAGACCTTACAAGCCTGAATATCTGTCACCGACTACAAAACAACTCCTCTTGACTGATGACCTTTTCTTTCTTTTATACACAGGACTTCAGACTTTGTCGAATGAATATTAATTTCATGTTCTTTTTTACTGAATTCATATATATTTGACATTCTAGCCTACCGCATATAGAGAGAACATGCCCTTTTTTTTATCTTGCAGTGTTATTTTTTTAGCTTTTATTCCGGGGTATTTATTTTGAGATTTTGTTTGAGTTGGCCATTCAATTTTCATTTCTCCCTTAAAAAAAAGTCAGGCGGAAAAACCCAATGTAAATTAAAACGATATTTACTTTCTGGACATGTATTGGTTTTCATGTATACCATGTATACATTTCCTATAATATGAAAATACATTTTCACATTTCAGTATCAGATCAGTATTGGCACCTTTAATGCCAGTTGGAAATGGAAAAAAAAAGTCATGTCAGAAAAACACCGGCCTGTGAATTTAAAGGTATAAATACAGTAGCTATGATGTAGTGTAGTTAAGAAAAATCGACACTTCATAAATCGTCTATTTAGAGAAGATATGAATGTTCAACACATTCTCACTCCCATCGCGTAAAATACGGACGCTTAGTCAGGTGCCTTAGGCAAAATGTCTCCTTTAGCGTCATATCTAAACACGCTTTATCTAAAACGCGCTGGGTCGGGACTATTGTTGTCACTTTTGCCGCAGTTAGATTTAGGAAAAGTGGGTGGGGTTACAAAATGCACGTTTCTGTGACACGCGGGACACGAACCCCGGTCTCTGGGGTGAAAGTCCTGTGATGTTTGACCCATCCACCCTCCCCAAGCGGAATTTCGGGCTTTTATATTACTTGCTGCCATTGCCGCTCTTAATACTACGTCATCTTAAAGCGCCGCGGAGCTACTTCTCTGCCCGGTGAGTTTCATACGCACGCTGAGGGATGCTTATTGCGTCGTATCTGACGTTGAGAGACAGTGACCATGCGTCCGTATTTTACGAGTTGGGAGTGAGAACGGATTGGAATGTTATACTGTTTTGCATAAAAAAAACATGAGATCTTCAACTTTTAGAATCTGTAAACCAATTACGTTCAAAACTATCCAAACTGCCCAAACTATATCTTATTCCGAAGCATTTTAACAATAAAGTCGTACAAATACAAACTTAAGAGCAAGTTGTGATCAAAAGGGGGTTCCGGGATCATTAATCTACTAAGACATGCCTGATATCACTGGAGACTAGAAAGTCCGAGCTTTTTAAAGACACATCAACGCACCTCAAACTTCACATTTTACAGTCGCACTTACACTTTACAGACATCAATCTATGTTCCTGTCAAAAATATTTCACCAAGGCTTATGTTATTTTCACCAAAAACGGCAGATTTAGTTATTTACGTGCCTGATGCAATGGTAAACAACTTGAGAAAAATTGTGGTGATATTGCCTTTGAAATTTAGAATTTAGAATATGTGAGGATAAAAATCTTATTTTCTTTCTTCATTTCATCTCCATTTACTCTGGAATGGTAATATAGATTTACTTACAACGGATTACAGTTTTTTCCAACTGCTTATGTCTCCTTTTTAGAAAAACTCTACACACAATTCCCAAAACTGCACACACAAAATGCAAAATGCCTCACATCTCCTTCAAAATGAAACACTGCATTCAAATGTAATGCTGAAATAGTCATTAGATAGTTGCATGCAGTATGGACGCCACTGTAAAGCTACTCAATCCGTGGTTGATCACATGATCAATAAGTGTGGCCCTGATCTCATCAGAGATGGCTCTCCTTCTTCCTCTTCTTCCCTCCTCCTCCTCTTCCTCCTCCTCCTCCTCCTCATTGTCGTCCCCTGTCTCTCCCTCCTACTCCCCTTGCTCTCTGTCTATTGTTGACATCCATTGTTCAAAACAGGTAATCTGACCTTTGACCTCTGTATAGGCCTATACTAAAGCACTGATTGGTTAGTGTTCAGTTATGACATAATGTGTTTGCAAATGTGAGGAGAGTGTGTGCGCCCTGGTAAATAAGTGTAGCATTTTGATTGGTTGTGTTTAGAAAAGGAAAGCAAGTCACTTCCTGTTAGATTTTTGTGTCTTAGGTAGAGACTTGTGTGTAATGTTTTGAAAGAAGTGTTTTATGCTATTGAAAACTGAGTGAAAGGCTGAGAAATAGCTTATGGTTTTGGAGATTTGCTGTGTGGTTTTGCACTTTGAGTGAGAGGTTTCAATAATCGTGTGACATGAAAAGACGTGTGTAAGCGGTTGAAAAAAAACTAATATTCCATATCTTCATATTAAATGAGAGCATGCATATAGGCCCTATGCTTGAGGAGCTATTCATAAATCATCTGTCTGTTATTTCAGGCATTTTTTTTTTTAAAGTGCTCATATTATGCTTATTTTCAGGTACATAACTATGTATTTAGAGGTTATATCAGAATAGGTTTACATGGTTTAATTTTCAAAAAACACCATATTTATGTTGTACTTCACATTGCTGCAGCTCCTTTTTTCACCCTGTGTGTTGAGCTCTCTGTTTTAGCTACAGAGTGAGACATCACACTTCTGTTACATCGTTGTTGGGAGTCGCACATGCGCAGTACCTAGGTAAGGACTACTAGCCAGTCAGAAGCAGAGCATGAGGGCGTGCCACGCTAGCAGCTAGGCGAGCATTATAACGTGTGTTACAAAGTGACGCATGTTTGTCTCTGAAGTAAAGGCTGGACTACAATAGAGCTGTTTGGAGCAGTTTGTGAACAGTGTTTTCTGTTGGAGAGGTTAAGTCCCTTTGGGGCGGACTTTGGGCTTTTTGACTTGTAAAGCTATAATGTGCACAAAAAAGATATCATATATATCTTATGTATCTTATATATATATATATATATATATATATATATATATATATATATATATATATATATATATTTTAAAGATATATAAAAAAGTAAAGGGGAAAAGCCAAAAAGCATAATATGAGCACTTTAAAAGCTATTTATATGAACTAACAATGAGCACAGATTTTCATTACCTCCCACTTATCGTTAACAAGAGCAGAACACATGAAAGGTCACAGAGCTATTGTGAAAATTGCTGCTGAATTGGCGTTTAAGGCGATGTGACAGGGCCACAATACATTAAACTCAAATAGCTTCTAAATAAATACAACATTCAGATGTATGAAAAACCTCTAGTGCCATTATGTCACACATATATGCAGATCCGATTTTACGCAGCAGTGCACCAAAAGTAGAAAGTAGAAAAGAAACTAACAGGTAAGAAAATCTCCTTTGTAGAAAGGCCCAAGCTTTTTGACACTGACTGCGTCTGATGAGCACAAATAAAGAAATCAGCATATATTTCGTAGTAATATATCATCATGTGAGAAAAACAAACAAGTCATTTGCATTATTGGAGAGCCCATTTCAAACCTTGCTGTCAGCAGGTCTGTATTTCACTTAAGTCTCTAGTCTGCATTCACAAGCACTGTGAACACTTTCTTATCAAACGGATCCAAAATGTTGTATTCTCACTTTACACTTGTACTAGGTACATCAGACAGCACAGACGCGCCCAGTGGGGAATCGGAGGAGTAAGAATGGTGAAACGGAGCACAACAGAGCAGTCATTTAAATTAAATTTTGATAATTGCGAAATTATGATGATCACCTATATACAGGTGGCTGATCTTTGCAGATTCTCTTAAAGGGATCATTTCCCTTCTACATGTGTAGGGGAGTAGAGACTGACTCATCAAGTGACAAGAGAAAGATAAGAGAAAGAGAATAAACTTGAGAGCCAAAGCAGCTCCTGTAGAAAAGAAGATAATGATGACATAAAAAGGATTAAAACTTAAGGAAGAAGTGAAAGAAACTATATGGACAGGTAAGTTCACAAAAAATAATATTTAGTCATTTAGTTATTTAATAGCTGAAAACATTCTAAATATAGCATACATTTAAACAGATATTGATTTTTCTAGGTGGCTAAAACAGGTTTTGCTGTATACAGCATTAACATTGCCCATGCTACACCCTCCCACCAAATTTTCGTGAAAATCAGGGCAATAGTATCATCCTGCTGACAGATAGACAGACAGACAGACATATAGGTGAATCTACAGTATCTATTTGGTGATTTAAGGGCGAGATGAGTGATTTTTTTCAAAAAACTTTTGGCAAAAATGTAGCACCAGTGTTGTATGCTTAGTAGTTTTAGTCTAATGTTCACTGTGTCAACAGCTTTCCACTTTGCATGAAAGTGCCAGGCAATGCTCTGAGGTGATCTGTCAACACTGAATAACTACGCTGCAGCTGCTGAAAGAAATGTCTCTCCCACTCATCAACTATTCACGGAAATAATTTGACTGTCAAAATAAGTACAACTTCTTCTCTTAAGCAACAAAAAGCCCATGGCAGTGACAACTTATTTATGTTAATGACAGTTTTTAGAAAGGCAGACTAGTCTGATGCAACTCAGCAGTAGGTTCTGGTTCGATTTGGTTAAAAAAAAAAAAAAAAAAAAAAAATACCATTCCCTTCCTATTCAAATACAACTTGAGGGCTATCACCTTGGACATGCTTACTACAGGGACTGCTCCAGAAATGACTCTCCATCAGGCTTGTTCATGTGCCTTCTGGAGTTTCCACTTGCATGACACACACACACACACACACACACACACACACACACACACACACACAGGAGAAAAAAATTCACCAATGAAAGGTGAGGACCATAAAGGTCGACTACGCCATGGGGGATTTCTTTTTTTTCACATCGATAAAGATCAATTTGAGCGTCTGAGGCTGTTGGTAATAAGATATAAGATGGTTGTAGGGGGACTTGTCTGCCAAAAATCTATAGCAGGTGCCATCAATTTTACCCTGCCAACTGGGACTTACAGTGAAGACTCGACAGCACACACACACGCACACACACACACACACACACACACACACACACACACACACACAATAATAAAATGGTTTACACCTGGTTCTAGTTCCTCTGGGATCTGCCAGTGTGAAGCTATGTGTTGGGATATTTTTTTGAAACATATTCTTTCATTTTTTTTATCATCTACATATTTATTCTCTCACTGTTATTCTGCTGTGGGCGGCCATGCAGGTGCATTTGGGGCTAGGCCCTTATCTTTTCAAATGAGAGTGGCAGCTGGCATTTTCTTCACACAGAGATTACAGAGAGGGCGAAGGGAGGGAAAGTTTTCTTCGCACTACTTTTATCGGACACGGCGCTGACCTTCACGGCGGGCTTTGACACCACTCCAACCACTAAACTCTCGCCTCATCCAAACAAGCTAAGAGAGAAATTGAAAAATGGAGGATAAAAGTTCTGTGAAAGGCATCTGAAACTTTTGCCCTTTGGCGCAATCTTTAACAAAATCATCTGCATACCAAACCCTGTTAATCTCAGACAGAGCCAGCACAAATGTCAGACAATTGCAAAAACTGTATTTCAGAGTAATTGAGATAATCTTATATTTAGATTTAAAATCAGACTTGTTTCAATGAGCAATTTTATCTTTTTTGGGGCATTGTTTTATGGAGGGAATATTTATTCACAATTCAAATTGAAAGTCCAAAGAGAAAACGAAGCAAGATCAAATTTAAAAATAGTATTATTTTAATTAAAAATAGTATTATTTTACTACGCTACTAGCTATTTGCATTGCAATTTTTTTTGTACAGTTCTTAAAAATAAATAAAAAGGAAACTTGTTTTGGGGAGAATAATAATTATTACTATTAATTAATTACTCTGGGCTGAGATTTTCTAGGAACCTTACCAAAAAGGCATGTTTACTACTTGCTTGCAGTCTTCTTCTTCTCTGTGCAATAATGCCTATCTCGGCGCGTTACTGCCACCTGTTGATCAGTGGAATAACGTGACACGATTGGTAAGACTGTGTATCGGTCGGGGACCCAATCGTAGACAGCTCCATAGCGCTACTAGAGGTCTAAAACTCCACAGTCATCCTAATTTAAAGCCTCTGAACACCCACACAGGTGTTTTCAGTTATTCTGGCTGATTAGACCTCTGCTCAGGTTGAAGGTGGGCCGGAGCTTCGATGGGAATTTATTAGGTCACAAATCTTCATCTACCAATAAGAATGATGAAGGTGTGATTTGTCCTGCCCTAACAGGTGCACCAAAGCTAACAGGAGACTCAGGAAGATGTCAGTCAATCAGTCTACACACACCCACACAGTCCTAGATAGAGGTCCAGTCAGCCAGATTAACTGAAAACACCTGTGTGGGTGTTCAGAGCCTTTCAAGCTGCAGTTTATTTTTGCGTCGTTGGGCTAAAAGTCCATTATAATCTCTCAGCATGTTGTAATTCAAGTGGTCTGAAAGAAATCTAGACTTCTGTGCCTCCTCTTGGCTTGGTTTTTAGGCTTCAATAAATCTAGCCGTCACTGGAGACTTTGGCCAATCAGAGGTCATTTCAGAGAGAGAAAGAGAGAGAGAGAGAGAGAGAGAAAGAGAGAGAGAGAGAGAGAGAGAGAGAGAGAGAGAGACAGAGAGAGAGAGAGAGAGAGAAAGACAGAGAGAGAGAGAGATCCTATTGACTGCTCTGCACATGCATTGCCCATTTGCAAACGTATATATTGAGTATTTTGATTACTACCTTGCTTGTAAAAAAATAAATGAACTACACTAAACAATAACAGCCTTTGTGACCTTATTTAAGACTTCTGTTAGCTGGACATCCAAAATTATTTCAAGTAAAAATCACTTACTGCTGACAGCCAGATTTGCTTAATTCAAGCAAAAGAATGCTCATGTCTGAATGTTTTTACTCAAATTTGATGAGGCATTGTTGCAGTGTACCTTCAAATGGGTGGCATTAGATGAGTTGGCAGTGTGTGAAAAGAGTCATGACGGAAAAAAAGAAAAGTGGCAGTTGAAAATATTGAATTATCGAGTGTGTCTTCTGCTGGCTTACAAAGAGAAAATCTGTGTAAAGTTCACAGCAGTTAGAGAGGAGACTCACTTTTATCAATCACTTTTCATTACAGGGCTCAGAAACAGAGGCTTGCTGAAGGCTGTTGACAAGCTATAGGGTTGAACATAAAATCTCTCACTGTGTAGGTAGAATCAAAGCAAGAAAACATACCTCCCCGGGGAGGCCGCTTCTGCAGCAATTATCCTCCAACAGCTATGGCACCTTGCATATCGTACAAATTTAGAATGGCTGTCACTATTAAATGGGTTATGTATTGGAGAGTGCCCTGATTAAGCCCCTCTGAGGGTTTTTTGCATCTCTCCATCACATATTTTATGGATTATGTGTATCTGCATCTGCAGTATTTGTATATGTGTAAATAATAAACTAAACCAGGGATCTTCACCAGGGGGTCCGGGACCCCTAGGGGGTCCTCAGAGTCATTGCAGGGGGGCCTCCAAATTATTGTTAATTTTTGAACGTTTAAAAAAAATTAAAAAGTCTTAACATGATTCCAACATATTATTAGCTAATATAAATCCCCACTGATGATAGGCATACTGGCCCATAGGTAAGGTAGTCACTAAGGTAGCACAGATATAGTTCATCCCAAAGGATTGACTGTTCCACATCATGATTTATAAATATAATTCATAAAACATTTGAATAGCTTGAATAGCTTAGTATTCTATGCAAAAAAAAAGATATCTATAAAGGCCTTAGGCTGCCCTAAAAGTTAGTGTAGGCCCAGTTTAATATAGAACTTCATTTTATCCAATATTTGTAGTAGGGGGGTCCCTGATCCGTCTCTGTTTCAGTTAAGTGGTCCTTGGCTTAAAAAACGTTGAAGACCCCTGAACTAAACTAAACTGTTAATTTGTGCATAGCTGGTGTACAGCAAGGCAAATCAGTTGTTATAGTTTAATGTCACATAAATTATAGGTTTGAGCATATGCACCTATGTGTAATGCTACTTGATCTCAGTTTGTACAGTTTTAGTGCATGAAGAGATGATCATTTTCCATGGCCATCCTGTTCTTTTTCTATATTTTTCCATCTTGTGAGAGACTTCATATGAGGATGCTGTGGTTAAATTTGTTTAAGTACACTGGAAATGCCAATTCATTGTGGTTTTCCGTTCCAGTTTATCTATTAACCTGACACATTAAAGTAGCACAGTGTGATTTCTTTGGCACTTTGCCTGGCAAGTGAACAAAGCTTAACAAATGTTTAATACAAAAAAATTGTTGTATGTCTGGGTCCATGTGGCCTTAGAATCAGAGGAAATATTTGTACTTATTCTGAATTGTAATATCTGAAATCTAAAATGCGGTTTATATTTGAGTCTGACCTGAAAACCTTTAAAACTCTTTTAAAATGGCAGTATAGATCTACAGACACATGTCACATTAAAAGAAAAAAAAATGAATACACATAACAAATGCAGGGCAAGAGTATGAAAAATAATGCTATGGCATCCACAGTCACTTCCCAGCTGATCCCAAGCCAACTGACCACCCATGGGAGATTACGGAGTAGACGGCACTCTCCAGCAGATCATCGAAACACCGAACAAGGGAGAATCTTTCACATTTCTGCATTTACAGTATATTATAGAACAAGACATGAAAAGATAGTACGGAAGGAGGCTACAGATGATGAATAAGTAGCGAGAAAAAGGGTATTGATGAAGTCATTAAATAAATATAAAAAGGATGCAAGGAAAGAACTAAAAGAAATGGAAAAGAGGGTAAAAGAAAACTTTTGAAACCCATTTCCGACACTCAAAAAAACAAAAAACATTGGCATTATTTTATATACACTGTATGTGCAAGATTTTTTTCTTAAAGTGGCGGAAATTGACTTTGATACAAACGTCAAAAACATCCTCAAAAAGAAGGAAGGAAATATGATGTAAGGGAGGAAGGAGGCATGGTGGAAAGAAAGAAGAGAGAAGGAGGACGGAGGAAAGCAGCCTGGTTACCCAAATTTTGGTAAGTCCCTGGTTGGAAAACCGTTGACCAATCAGAGCTTTGCAGGTGTGATTAAGAATGGGGACATCTTCCAGTACCAAAGCCAGAAAAAAAATAACGAAAAACATTTCCAGAAAAAGGGTGCAAAGCTTTGATGAGGTTAAAGGTTCAATTGACATATTTCTTCTGTCATCTTGTTAAACATGAACTATTCCTAGTAACCAATTTCAGACCTGGCATATCAGCCGAAAATGATATCGGCAAGACAGATACTACTGATTGGCCTAAATAATGAAATGAAATGAAATGTTGAGTGAGGTGAGTCTGACTATCAGACTGAGAGGGAAGGAAGATGACAAAAAAGTGAAAGAAAGGAAGGAAGAAAGAAAGGATGATACAGACCTACGCACACGCACACACACACACACACACACACACACACACACACACACACACACACACACACACAAGGTCTATTCCCTCAGCCTCTCCTCCATTTCTGTTTCTCCTCTCTGTGTTCAACAAATTCTCTTTCTCTCTCTCCCACTCTACGTCAGTCTCTCCCTACCATTTCTTAGTGATTATAAATAACCTATGGAAGCCGTTTCAGAGAGTGCAGCCTTGCCGCAGGAGCTGTCCCAGCAAATGGAATATAATAAGCCACCCACCCCCCCTGCAGCCTCCCTGTGTGCTGCAGGTCCAATTGGTGCAGCATGAAATATCAGTAATTAGGCAGATAGAAGATTCTCGTAGCAATTACTGCCTGATATCCGAGACATTTGTTAAGCTTGTTAGTGGGGACTGGTAGCTTCATTAGGAGAGGAGTGAGTGGTGGCAACAGCAATAAAGTTGATTTATATCCACAATGCTGGTGACCTTTGTCGCACTTCTTTTATTTTCATCTGCTCTGCCATCAAATTAAATTTCATACAGAAACAATAATAAACACAATCTTCAGAGAAAATTGTTTCCATTTTTTTTTTGGTGGGAGGATGCAGTACAATTAGTGGTAGGAAATATCCCGATTCTATCACATGGTGATGGAGTATGTGCCAGCGTAAGTGGTGTGTCATTGTCCAGTGACAATCATGTCGAAAGACTTGATTGACTAGCACTTAATCCTTCAGTATCTGAAATCCTAAAAATGACCAAATCTGGAGACACATGGTGTTCACTTGGCAGCACCAATACGAGAAGCCAAACTTAGAAATGGAAGAATCTATCATTATTATTTCTTTAATATACCTCGGAAATAAAAGCTTTTCAAGAACCAACAAAAGACATGCCTTGTTTAAGTTTTACTGCCATGTTTTTTAGCTAACTAAAGAAAAAATTCAGTGCAACACAGTAAGAGGCATGCATTCTACATCAAATTATTCAAAACTGTAGTTATGATGCTTTTAAATGACAACAACATGGCTGAATTGACCTATTACAGGACCATGGGCGCCGCCGTTTAAATGGGCTTACAGGGGCTCAATCCCTGGTCAATGAGCGAGTTGTTGTTCTTCAACTGTTTATATGCGTGGCAGTTTCCTGGTCTATGGTAATTAACTTTAAAAGCCATGTTTGCTGTCTGGAAAGAAATGTGAAAGTGTTGCTCAAAAACGCTAAAATCAAAGAGAAATTGCAGCGGGAGTCGCAGCTATAGGGGAAACATTCCCAAGCTGACTAGTTATTTTAAAGCTGCAGCAAGCCCCGAGGTCGAGACAAACGAAAACCCTCCAGCAGCAGAGTAGCTGTGAAAGGACACCGGCAGAAGTACCACCTGCTTCCACAGGTTATCCAGCAGACAGTTAGCTAGCTTTGCATAGACCTATCGCCCACACTTTGTTTTAGCCCTGGAAACGTAGTAGTAGTTGTAGCAGTATTCTAACTAATGTTAGTATAGTTAATTAGGAATATGTACAGCATGAGCAGAATATCAACACAAATAATAAATATGTTAAAACTAGAGTTTGACACAGGTCTCCTCTACAGACAGTCCCTCATTAATAGGTTTGCAATGCAGAACCTTGTACCTTAGTGGTGAAAATTCCAAACAGATAACTAATTAATCAAATTACCAATTGACACACAATGAACCTGAGCTTTTAGGGCACAACTTTAATCACAAAATGCTATATTCCACAAATTTTGATCTTAAAAGTCTCATGTGGCACACACAATGAAAACATTTGTTAAATTAAATTACATATCACACAGTAGGTTTATCAGACCATTACAACATTGTGTTAGCCTGACAAGCCAGACCCACATCAAGAGGTTGGGTCTGGGAACTCACCATTGACAGGGCTCAATCCGAGGGGCGGGATAAACGCTCGTCTTTCAAATTCCCTCTGCAAGCAATAGGATGGCGCTACAACCAGGCAGAGCAACGAAGAAGGTAGCAGAGCTAGTTGATAGATTAAACTTTTGCCGTATCCGGTCGGCAACTCCGAACACATCCTCCTTTTTTAAGAATAATTTCAGTGCCGTTCTTTGTTCTTTTCTCAAAGAAAAGCTTAACTCTAAGTCTTCCAGAAGACCGCTGTTCCCAGCAGCAGCAGCCATAAGCCCACCCACCGACTTTATACACGATGTGATTGGCCTGACCAGAGTTTGGTTTTTCCAGCTCGCAAGCCAACGGAGAGTGCCTAGACCCCCCTGGCTGCAAATTAAATTTGCTGCCGCTAGGGTGCGTCTAGATTTCTAGGCTAACATTGTGTATGTTCATCACTGAATCTCATCAAAGGGGAGTCTGCAGTGGTAATTTCCTCAAGATTATACAAGTAGCAACGCAAGAAATGTGAAATTTATGCGCAAGTCAGTATTTGAAATGATGTAGAGCAAACTTTGCTTATTTGAATGTGTTGTATAACTGCAAATATAGCTAATGATGTCTAGAGTCTGACTTTACAGTAAACCCTACATTCATAATGGCATATTATGCATTTTGTGTTTAAAATTAAGAGTTTAGTAAATTAGTTTTGCTCTCTGCATTAACAGTTTTGTACATTGGAACTTGAGAGAACTGAGTCAAAGCAAACTACTGTAATATGTGTAAACTGAATTTCAGGTTCAGTATGTCTGCAAATTTAGGTTCTCAACGAGTTGGAGAAAATCTGCCTTTGTTATGAACAGCTATCAAACTCAAAACGGAATTATTTATGTATGAATGCTTTCTAACAGGCTTATAAACCCTGCACAACCTCAGATCTAACTGTCATATAATGACTTAATTAATTAATTACTGCCAGTCCTACAACGGAGCTCAGATAGTCGATTCATGAGCTGAGGACAATGTGTACTACAGGAGAGAAACATCTCTATGAAAACAAAGCCAGTAGTCAATAATGAAGACACAGTGCCTTTTTTAATAGCCACTGTTTGCAAGCATTAATTAAGTCTTTGAAAGTGTTTCAAACAAATGCAATTACAGAGCGCACAAATGATCTTCAGTTACAGGAGGTTGAAATTAAAGTCCTGCAAAAGTTTGCAAAAATTGAGGTGGTGACATTTTATTTTGTATTTTGTTCTGTCAAGCAGTATGCAAATAGTCACAGGATTCACTGCTTTGATATAGTTCCTTTTATTTTTACGGGTTTTAAAGGTTATAAAATAAAAATAAAAAATAACAAGGGATCAAAGATGGAATATCAATGTAGATGAACACAAAAAAGGCATTTCTTTTCCTTCTATTGTGGTTATTCTCTGCAAAAAAACCTTGCCGTGAGGATGAATAAAAATTGCAATGCCTGCACAGGTATGACCATACAGTGTCTCTAAGAAACTACTAAGTTATTTCTCACTGATTGCAGTGGAAATCACACTCTGTTCCCAACAGTGCAGAGAGCTCTACTTGTCTATGAGCCCACATTACATGTTAATTTAAAACTGTGAAAAAGATTCAATCTTTCATGAAATCCAATGGCCTGCGACGGTCTACACAAGCACCTCAGGACTATTTGAAAGCATACCTGCAGCCTTATCCACAATTACCTTTGATGGCAGCAGAATAACCATATTGGTCTATATTAACATTTTATGCAAAGTGAAATTCTTACCATTACAGCTCTGCCTTTTGAAATGAATCCCTGGTAAAGACTAAACTTGGGTAATAAGCATATCTCTTTGGGTGAGACAATTGGACAGCTCTGTCCATTTCTCATTTACGGAGCCAGACTGTATGTATGTCGTGATTTTTATTTTAAGGTGAGCAGATCTCGCTGCAGCTTTTGACTCTCGGTCACTGTGAACAGCCTGCTGATTCCTCTGTGTTCCAGCATTTTGTCAAACAGTATGTACAGCGACTGCAACAAGGAGCAAACACAGTTTCCAAAGCTCAGATGACACCTCTCAAATATTGCGCAAGTAAATAGTGCTGCAGTGTTCCGCATACAAATGCACAAACAAAATACACGTGTTCACATTGAGCCTGTCTCTTTGCTTTCTCTCTCTTATATGACTAATTTGTCTGTGCTAATGTACAGATAGTTAATATGCAGAGAGCAGGTTAGAGTAGATCAATATACATGGACAAACACAAGCAAATCTGGTAGTAATGCATCCGTGTGTCACTGGGCAACAATCAGAGACACTGTAATTGTATAGTTATAATGTAATGCCTTAAAGATGGTTTGTTTGACGATTTATTAATGGAAGCTTTTTGTACTTCCCTACATGACATGATTTGGTGTGGTTGAAGAATAGTTTTGCTTTCATTTTGGCCACAGTTTAAAGACCCTGAAAAACCTATTTTCTTAAACAACTTATACTATGAGTTAGGTGGACAGTGGACACACGGCAAATTTGAACAGTTTTGGTTATTTCCCAGAGGAGATTTCTGTATTTGTTTTTTTTCTCAATGCTCTTCTTACTGGTTTGACGTGGGTGGGGCTCAGTTGGAAAACGGTGATGTCACATATTCCGTGCGCCAAGCAGAATCTAGAATCGTTCTCATCCATTTTAAAATAAATGGGACCAACATTTTCAAAATGAACATCATGCTGTATTGAAGAAGACTTCACACTAGCAATTGAGACCATAAACTCATTATCATTTTTTTTAATTTAGGTAATAATTCAAGTGAGAAGTGGGGTAATTTTCCCATAGACTTCTAAGAAAACTGACTTATTTTTGCAACCAGTGGAGGCGCCCCCTGCTGGAAATTAGATAGGATGCAGTTTTAAGACACTTCCACATTGGCTTCACTTTTCAGACACGGAAGCTTTGTCCATTATTTTTACAGTCTATGGTAAGACAGGTAAACTGATATACCGTGTAACCAATCAGAGAGCCAGAATAAGCAGCTAAGCTGGAAAGAACTGTAAGTGAGTGAGCAAGGTTGGTTGATGGCACTTTGTGTACTGCTCATGCAGGGCTTGACATTAACTTTTTTGCTCACCAGCCACTGTGGCTAGTGGTTTTCCAAAAGCTACTAGCCACTCAGCATCTTCACTAGCCACCATTTTGTGGAAAATTCCAGCTGCGTTCCTGTGTCGGGCGATGGCACAGTAGGCTACTCCAGCCACCAGTGCTACAATATAAAGGCATGCCACCTGCCAAAGCGGCTAGTAAGAGTGACTGTGTTACCCATCACTGCCGAAAACTACCCACATTTGGCGGGTTGGCGGGTGCTAATGTCAAGCCCTGTGCTCATGTAACAATGTTGTTGTGGATTACTTAATTACTACTTGTTCTGAGTACAAATAAGATGTATTGGCATCCTTCAGTGCGCCAGCGCAGTACTGTTGCCACAGATACTAGACACCACAACTCCGGTGTACTGAGAAATACAGAGAGCTTTCCCTGGCGGTGATATGCTCAATCATTGTGTGAACTCGTTTGGCAAAAGCTTGAATGTAACAGACGTTAATTTATATGTAAAAGTCGCGCACTCTAGCTCTAAAGTGACGGGAAACATCTGTAAAAAAAAAAAAAAGACAAGATACAGGTCAGTGATAAACATGTTGGCAGTTTTTGCAGAACATACTTGACATGGTGTAACTGATGCCACAATTAATAATGTTTCTGCTTGGAGTTTCGGGTGTTTTAATTTTAGAGGCATAAGCAATTTTGGAAATATTGTGGGATGTGAATATTCACAGGATATATGTTGGACTTTTAAACTATCAACAAAATTAACACAAAAAGTCACACTTGTGTCTAAATATAGACTTATTATCTTTTCTCTGCTCTTTTTGGCAGCGTCCAGTTCACTTGTGAATATATTCAGCCTGCATGTCTGCAGACACATCATTAGCAGCTATCACCAAGAGAGGGTATAAAGTGTCAAATGACTGCTTTTAAATAACAAAAATCCCTAATTACACCTTTTCAACCAAGACGACAAGTCTGGCACTCCAAATAAAAATGCCTTCATCTTGCAGACCCAGAAAAAACTCTCAAAACCCATTTACTGTATAATTAAATGTAAATGTCAAAATGTGTTATTTAATAATAATTATCCAGTGGCTGAAATGATTCATTTTGACTGGATTTTTGACAGATAAAATAAATCTTTCATTTACTGAGCTAATAAAAAGGAAATTACCCTTCATCCACCAGTGCTAATTTCAAGACACCAAATATTTCAAAGGTGATGTTTTCCCATCCCATAATGTCAGTGGAACTGGGGTATACAGTATATCTGGGTAAAGATAGTAAACTCCTTTTCTAATGTTGTAGACTCTATTCAGTGCAGACCTCATCATCTTCTTTAGGTTTTACAATTATACTCCCAGCAAAGTGAGAGTATGTCATGTTGTTTCTGATGTAATCAACACAAGTTTTTCTTTAACAAAATTTATGTTTTCTTTATTCTAGTACACCACCCTCCCTTCCTCTATCTGGGTAAAAGGGGCTGTAATCAAAAAACTGAAAACATTCAGTCTGGGGCAGGAATGGCTGCACAGGGCTCTCGCCTGACGGGACAAGCAAACATGGAGCTGGCTGAGCCGTAATGGCTAGCTAACAATGGCAATAGTGCTCCCTCGGCCTAGCTAATCGCTGCCACTATGCACTACACGGGTCGGGCTCCAGTGGGAAATTGGTACCTCTGATCAGTGGATCACAAAGGGAGAGAGAGGGTGGAGGAAACGGGGACAGTGCAAACAGAGCATTAGTTAGCTCGATGCCCATGGACACGTCCCTACTTCTTCACAGAGCAAAGGTTTGTTTGCTGCTATATTAATGTTCTGAATGTCCAGAACAAGCTCTTTAAAGAAACTCGAAAATGAATAGTAACAGGTTGAAATATTTGGATGTAGTGGGAGATTAATTTTTACTTGTTTTGAGAAATAATGTTTATAGGATTCAGTTATAAACAGATATAACTTGACAAGAAGGGTATTTTGTTAAAGTGCACAGGCAAATTTGTGTTATTCCCTTGTTGATTCCACCCTTCATGTCCCAACTAAGCAGTAGGATTCTCAATGATCCCACACTGGCTTCCCAATCACATTCAATGCCATTTCTGTTTTTACTGCTTTTACACTACAAAACTAAAAGCAGCAGTAAGTAAGCCAGATATACCAATATTTCAATATTAAAATGTTGTTTCAAGACATCTGGGCTATTCTGATATGTAGCGGGAGAAGGAAACACAAGTTAAACTACTTCTTTTTCTCACTACTTTGTGCTGCATCATCTCCATCCTGAAGCAATATTTCAGGTTGGGAACGTTGGACAGTGATATCAGGCCAGAAACAGACCAAAGCATGGTTCTTGTTAGCATTTCTAAATTGTCACAATTTCATTTGAGGAAAACTCTAAAATATTTTATTTTTGTTCATTTGTCATTCTGTCCTAATTCATGGTCTATTTGACATGGTTAATAATGATGCTTCACTGGTGCAGAGGACAATAATCGTCAATAAGTCGTAATGGTCATTTGGTCAACAGCCCTATTAAGATGCTTCAATCAGTCCTGATACTGAACACCATTAGCTCTCTGACATTCCCAATACAGTTCTTCAGTGTGTGCAGTTCAGTTACTTCTCAGTTTAAACAACATAATTGACTGACTGTAGTCAAATCATATGAATTATGCAAAGCTCAGTATTTAGCCGTTTGGATTTTCTGAAATGTGAAGTTTCCAGAATAAAGTTTTAAAGTAGTCCTGTGAGCCAGACCAGTCTTGCAGCCTTCCTCTCCAGTTAGACACCATCCACAACAGAGCCAGTCTGACAGAACCCAGCAGAAACATAATGGGGGCAAAGGCTATTGAATATACTGTTTTATAAAGGTTATAAATGTATGGAATCAAAATAACTACACCAAGGGAAAAGATAACTTGTGCTGCAGTGAACTATGTGCATTAAATAAACAAGCACTACTTTATCTGTGTGAGAAAAGAAGGTGGTAAAGTGTGATACGCTTCCTCCCAATGTCCCTGCTGGTGTATCATATTTCACAGACCTAGATGCTTATATCTTAATATAGAAAAATCCATCTTCTATGGAATTCTTCGGTGTATAAAATTTTGGCCAGGCACATCTATCCTGGCAGAAGTAATTTGGTGTACTGTCACCGTGTTTTATTAATTGATGTGTACACCCTCAGACACATCAATGTGAGTAAACACATACAGAACAGTCATACCTCCAACTATAGTGATGAACCCCACCTCTAGCTACCTGCTGCATCCCAGAAATAGAACACATAGAATGGGTAAACAAGCCCAGAGGACCGTCACAGCCAGATCAACACGTTAGGGTGGCCCAGGGCTGAAAAGAGCTCCTATTAAAAGCACAGGCTTACAGATATTCAAGTCCATCTTAAAACAACAGTCAGGCCCATATGAACATTGAAACAGTTGTAACTTTCTGTAATCATTCCTCTTGCTCATACTGGCCAATAAGCAATCCCTTCCTAATGTGTGTTTGTGTTGATAGTTTATATAGCAATACAGTAGCTTTATATGCTTCCCCCCTTAATCTCTATAAACAGATATCTGCATATGAATGCATGAATGAATGGGACAAGATTTTGGTAACCTGTTTTGGTTTCAATTTGTTTGAGTAGTATTGACTATCACTATTTGAGCAGGTCTGTGTGGAGAGCAAAACAGGTGGAACACATTGGCCGAAATGCAATCTTGGAGCAATCTGATAACGATTTTGATATTTATTAGTTAAAAAAAAAGTATCTGCATTCATATGCAGTTTAAATATGTATCCGTTTATAGAGATTAGCAGCAATGTCGTCTGGAGCTAAACACCTACAAATGACTGGTGCAAGGAAGAGGATGTTTTGGCCTGGATATCCTCTGGCTACACTGGAACCCCAGAAACATTGGCTGTTTCCCTGAGAGGCTATATTGTTGTCAGATAGCCGATGGGTTACGAGATTGTATCCCCCCCCATTCTCTGTGCAATGTGCAAAGTTTTTCTACGCTGGAATATTACCGGGATAAGATCTGCTGCCCTTCACAATGGTCTTTAATCTCAACTGGCCCCAATGAAGCTACTCAGCGGCCATCAGTGGAACTCTGGAGTTGTAAAGGGCACCTTGGCATCTGGGAGAGGTTTATTGAGCATGCACACTCTGCAACGCCTGACTTGATATTCACCAGTGTACTTGAGGAGAACCTACAACCTAAACACCTGTGGATAGTGGAAGAAGTGCATGCTGGGTTTTCATGGCACAAATGTAGGGCCTCTTGAGAAAACCAGAGCAAACATGGTGGTGACTCAGTTGAATTGCCTCTCGAAAAGTTTTCAGCTCTCCCTTCCACATGGCTGGGGATGCCCATGGATGGTTCCGTAAACATGACAGTCAAATCAAATTATTTCTGTGGCCTCTCCAGTCATGACGTGAATCCAACTGAGCATCTGTGAGATGAGATAGAAAATAGATACTCCTAGCAGGGATGCACTAAAAGCCTGGCTGGCTGGAATAGTGGAAAGCACCTGAATAAATATGGGCTAGCATCCCTGTTAAAAACAAATCCGAGCCCCAACTCACAAAAGCTGCCCTGCTAGCAAAAGTGGATGACACTCAATATTAGGCAGTTTGTGTGGAGTCTACATGCCTTCATATTTCATCAAATACTGTTCTTGTCAGGGTTGTATGTTTCTGTATATGTTCGTTTCCTGTTTTATTTTGAAAGTTCTCTGTTCTCCCTTGTGTTGTCTTGTTTTGATTCCTGTCTTGTGTTTTCCTGCCTATTCTGATTGTTCTGTCCCGCCCTGATGTGTTTCACCTGTTGTGTCACCTGTCCCTCGTTAGTCCTCGTTACCTGGTGTATTTAGTCCCTGTTCTGTCTTTGTCTCTTCTCGGATCATTTCATTCTGTTTGCCATTTATTCTGTTGCTGTGTAGTCTGTTGGATGCTTTCTCTGTGCTGTTGTGGATTCTGTTTTTGTGCTGTTCTTTTCAGTTGTGGATTCTGTTTTTTTGTTTGTTCCTGCCTGGCTACCTTCCTGAGGACACTTATTTTGTAAGACTGTCTTTTGTTTAATAAATCACCTCTAAACTGCATTTGGGTCCAAGCCTTTCCTGACAAACCGTGACAGTTCTGTAATTTCTATTACATATTTCCCTGGACTAGCTGTCCAACTTTTGTCAGATTCCATATGTTTTTCCCTCTGCAGTATATCTATTCTTCAAGGTGTCCACTTTTGTAATGCGTGAAATTTCCTTGCTGTTGCTATCAGCTGTAAACCACATTTGGCTGGGATAGGAGCAAGAGGCTCTGGGGTTATCTGGAACACACACACACACACACACACGGTTTGCGTGGCCAGGAGTGAGTGACTATAGTTGTTATCTCAGACATATCTCCAGACAGCACCCAAGTCTGTGCACCCCAAGCCTTTTAGACACACTAGTCTGGTCAGATGGATAGGGTGGAGGGAGGCAGAAAAAGACAGAGAACGAGTCAGTTTAGATGCATTGCCAAAGAGAGATGGATGGAATGAAGGCGGAGGGCGAGAAATTGTAAAGGAGAGGGGTGAGTGAGAGAGGGAAGAGTCAAACCATTTAGATGTGCCACGATGGGGAGAGAGAGCGAGAGAGGGAGAGAGCGAGCGAGCTGGGGTAAATGAAAGCAAATTCCTGATGTGGGTGATGGGGGAGCAGATAGAGAGCAAGCAGAGAGGACCAGAGAGATGATGACCTGTCTGGATTAAGCTGCTGTATGTCAGGAAATTGGCTACTGACCCAATGCTCCCTGACAAGCCATGAAACTGTCACAACATCCAGCTTAACAAGTCATTTAGTGCTGAGTCCTAAATTATTGATTTACTAGTTAAGTAAAAAAGATCCATTTGAATTGAATACTGCCATTTCTATCCCAGTTCTAGAGGTTTGGTGTCAGCAGGGCTGGCCCTGTACATCTGGGGGCCCTAAGCAGAATAACTTTGGGGCCCTGTCTTACAGTTGCCAACCCAACCCCAGAGTGGCTGCGGGCCCTAAGCAGCCGCTTAGTTCACGTATAGGGAGGGTCGGCGTTGGGTGTCAGTATGTTGAAGTCAAGAGGATGAGTACATTTAGAAAGCAAGACCTGTTGGAAATGGGATTTTTTTTTTTTTTTATATATATAAATTAGTGTCTGTAGATTAAAAGAATATAGAATAGGGCAGGTTACTGCATATAATCAAGGACACTTAATTTCAGAAAATACTTGAATTTATTTGCATTAGAAGCAGGTTGAAATATCCTTACTGCATTGTTACATTGTGTTCGCCTTTAAGGAAAATAAGACTTTAAGTGGTCCATTTAAAGAAAAAAAAGCTTTATAAGGAGGATTTCTTTTGCATTTTAGATTGTAACGTGCCCAATGTTGCAAAAATGGTGTCTCCTAAGAGCCAGAGGTTACATCTAGCTTTTGTCTCAACACTCTCTAAGACTATGTTCTTGCGTCGTGACAACATATGTGACACTAAAAAAGGAAGCTGGCGGAAAAGCTAAAACTTTATTACAGCACAGCTAATGTATATAGTACGTGTAAAAAACGTGATGTGGTAGCAGGTGGCTTTAGTTGTGGAACATCACTGCATTAAGACAGCTACAAACAGCTTGCTTCTGTACAAACAGCTGTACTTTTTTTAAATGCTGGGCATTTATACCAAGTTGAGCTGATGTAATGCTAGCTACAAAGAACAAGCTAAATATCAGATACCTTGTGCAACCAAATGTGATATCTAAAGGCGAGCACAACACATCTGCCCAGGGCTATGCAGGAATTAGTTGTATGCTTTGTATAAATCTAATGCATAATTACTACTTAAATGCACTGCAGCTATCACTGCAAATGGAGAACACACGCTGTTCATTACAAACAAATTAATGTCTAGCTTAAGCCAACAGACTGACAAAGTTGGTGTGGACAAGGTGTGAGACAAGCGAGGACACTAAGAGGAAGCAGAGACTGGCTGCTGATGTGATTTGGCTCTGTGGTGGCCCTGCAGACAGTTGTGTTACTGTAGTTTTGTGCAGTGTGTGTCCACTTGCATGATTGATTGCCTTAGGTTTCAATGTCCATACATATATAACCCTTGGTTTGACTTTTATCTCATTTTATCATTTTCTTTAAGCAACCATGTCGCAGCACCACAGTTTCAATAACTCACACAACTTGGAGTTACATACAGTATGATTATGATTATTTTGCATATTGTAATTGTACTACTACTACTACTACTACTATTGCTACTTCTGTTTACTCTGTATACAACAGCTGTTGGAAAAGGGATCACTATATATCTCTGTTGCTATTCCTCTGGCCGCCTCTTTCGTCAATTTCTTTATTTATTCAATTTGAGGGTCTAATGATTGCCCTTCTTAAATTCTAATGCAAGACTTAAAACATTCAGCAAATGATGACAACTCTCAACATAACTCCTTAGCACTCCTCAGATCAAAATGGTATCTTCACTAATTAGGGCTGAACTGGGGAAGATGGGGCTCTGATCTGAAATTTTGTTTTTGTCATTTTCAAGAGAGCCCCAAACCCTACCATCCTTTCAAAAGTCCACCGGGTGGCGTCTGTCCTCTGAACAATAGAATCATTTTTGTCTCAATTTCTATTCAAATCACACTTCAGCCACCATCTTTCTTCTTTTCCATCTTACCATCATTGCATGACCTCTCTGTTCTCTTTTCCACTTCTCCTACACACACACACACACACACACACACACACACACACACAACAGCTTCGGAGACAGAGCTATTGAATACTTCTGGTGGAGTTGGTAAGAAACTTTCCACTTTGTCAAGGCAGAGCAGATGGATGCTGGCTTAGTAATGACTACACACACCTCCACACACACACACTGACAATTTGATGCATGAACACACATGTGTGAGTAAAGTGTGTCTTTAAGTCTAGGCACACGCATATATCCCTTAGTAGTAATGATGTGGCTGCCATTGTGTTTCAGTATAGAAGGAGAAGAACTGTGCTGGTTGACAGATACTTTTCAGAGCCCTGCTGAGGATGGCGGGGCTCTCTAACACCTGCAGCCTCTGTGTGTGTGTGTGTGTGTGTGTGTGTGTGTGTGTGTGTGTGTGTGTGTGTGTGCGCGCGTGCGTGCGTATGTGCGCATGTTTGAAAGAGAGCATGGAGAATGACAGAAGAAGAAGTAAGAAACAGACAAAGCATTCCTGTGCGTACGTTTACACTGGAATTCCTTTTCTTAATGTTTATTTCTACACATAAACTATATATGTATACACACGTTGACTGACACATTATACAATGCTTTCGGTCACCATACATCTTATCATTGCAGCACTTCTCCCATTGTCAAGAGTAGATAGACAATAGAGATCTGAGGCTCACACAAATACACGCACACCTGCACACACCTACACACACACACACACACACACACACAAGACAGAAACCAGAAGGTAGTGTACATGCTTAGACTTCTGAAATCCATTTGCGGTTTTCATCTTCTTCCCCTTCCCGTCATCTATCTATCCTGTATATCCTGTCACCATCACTCACCAAAACTCCACTCACTGATTTACTCCCCCGACCCTGCAGGACTGAGCATGTGTGCGCCTGTGAGTATATTTGAGGATGAGAAATGGATTTCTGGGTGCGCGTGTGTGCGTGCAAGGAAGTTAGTGTGAGTGCATCTGTGTTGTCGACATCCTTTTGTACGCATGCACTATTTATCTGATGATTTTTTGATTACACATTTGTGTGTGCGAGTGTGCGTCAAGTCTTTCAAGGACTTCAGATGAAAGGCGAACATCGCATGCAACCAGAGCTGCAAATGACAAGGTGCTGATAGGGCGTCATTTCTCTCGCTGTCAGACAGGAAGACGGTGACGAAATGAATTCTGGAGATTTTAAAGCTTGCTTTCTGACCAGAGTGAGTCCCAGCATAGTGTGCGGCTGTCGCTCAACTGGAAAGAGGAGTGCAGACAAGCACAAATACATTGATTTTTGTATATATGTTCTTAGGTTGATCTTATATTGGGTAGACTACAGTATGTCAAGCTATAACCCAAATATTAAATCTTAATCCCACTGTTATCTTAAACCTAACCTCAGCTCTTAACCTAAGTCCTAATACCCATTTCTGTGTTTTTGTGTTTTAAGCTGAGCTGGACTGGAGAATAATTGGTTAAAAACAGATCCGTGATGATGTTTTGCCCCTCATTGTTCTCTGTGATGTTTGCTGTATTTGCTGTAAAATGCTACATTGCTTTTAAGGAAATAACGGGAGTAACAGGCAAACCAGCTTTAAAAGTGTGTTTGTTCTTTTTAGTGCTGTGCGCGGGATCCAATTCATGCCGATATGAAGATTGGTTCATGTGGATTTCGAAGTAACTGATAAATATTTAAAGAAATTTTTAAGTTAAATTGCGAACGAAATGTGACCCATTTACCAGGCTATACCTAGGGGAAATACTGCTTTAAACATGTACATCTTATCACGCTCACAAAGACAGAAGTAAAGAATTGAATTGTGTACAGAATTATGTCTGCAGGAAAATCAGTTTTAGTTCCTGGGCCATAGTTCCTGCACCTTAAAAAGTTCCTGCTTCTGAATACTGTTTTTTTTTCTTTTGCGTAAAAGGGTCAAGTCTGCAGTAGAGACACTTTGAAATCTGGCTAGATTTGATGTTCTTGGGGCTTAAAGTCAAAGGGATCTTTGGGCTTAATCTTGCCTCATTTAACCATGTGCTGTTACAACAAATAGATTATATAACTTTAAATTACAACCACATAATGCACCATATTAATGTAAGAATGAGTGTCCCTTTCTGTGATTAAAGGTCTGCTAATTATTTTGTTTTGAAACACTGTAAACTCTTGAACGATTTGGAACAAGCAGAAACGTTCACTTCATAAAATAAAATAATTCTGATACAGAATATGAGACTAAATATAGAGATATAGACTGTTTTGATGTGGGTGTCGTATTTCAAAACAAGTAAATGGTTATTAAATAACCCTGCAGCAAGGTGTTGATTCAAGTCTGCTAATGTACGAATTGTAGCCCCTGAATAATTAAGCTAAATATGTGTGTTATAGTTTGTGCCCACAATAATGACATCCCAGTGGTAGTCTGGAACAGGCAGTACCTCTGTGGCTCAGAGATAAGCCTCTGGGTGTATGACAGATCATCAGCCTCAAAGGTTAACCAGGAGGGTGACAAAAGCCTTGTTATTTGGGTCATGCAGGGAGGGCAGCAACTACCAAAGTGCAGTCAGACAGAGAGCTGCAGTTGGTTAGAGAATGGCACAGGGTGTGTCCAGACAGAAGAGGGACACCAGTTGTTTTCCCGGATCCCTAGAGTGGTGATTTGATTGTTTGAAATGTCTTCGTTTTTTTTACAATTATTATACGATTACCTCATATAATGTGGCACAGTTTCTCACTGCATGGTAACAACAACCAGGACTTGGCTGTAATTCTCACCCCCACGATATGTTTTCCTTACATCAGAAAAACCCAGGAAGGTGGCAGCATGTTGATTTTCCTTTGTGCGGGGTGTAGTGTATATTTTGTAAATGGAGTAAATGGGGGGTATAGAATATTACAATACATATCTTATAGGGTGTTTTCAAGGGGAGTTTTTTCTCAGACTCTCAGCAAAATCTCCACTTCAGTAGAACTTACATACACCAAACTTTATAGTTTCATTCCTATCTATATTCTGAAAGTTTGTACAAAGGAGTTTGTTCATATAACATTCATAGTCAAATTTATACAACATTCTTTTCCCCATAAACATGGTGGAAATGGATTTTTTATGGCTGGTGACAGTATTTTCTGATTTATGGAGTGATAAAAAAGAGATAACTTAATATCCCCTCTGTGAAATCCTTTGACTCTACTATGTCAACAAAATGAAACAGGTTTTTGAACCTGGCTTTATCCAATGTTCAGTTTTCTCTCCTGGAAATGTACGAAAATTAGCATATATTTAATTAGATAGTCTCATTTGCATATTTATTTTTACATTACAATTTCAGAAAGCTTGCAACACAAAAAAGTATTGTCTTAATGTAAGTAATCAACTGGGAAAGTTTCATGGTGATATATATTAGTTCAAATTCACCTGTAGTGCCTTGCCTTAATATTTTCTGGTTATCTTATCTTATCTCTATATGTTTGGCTAACCTGTTTTTACTTTTTTTTTCTCTAGTCAAACTGTTTGTGTTTCCTACCATGTTGGATTCCCTTTAGCAGTATCTTTGTGTTCCGAGATCTCAGACTTTAACTTGGTGAGTAAGATCATGTATTTACTGAAAGGAATGATGGTCAGAACCACAGGTTGTATTAATAGTTACCCTATTACTGTATGTATTCGATCAAGTCTTGTATTGAGGGTTTAGGGAAATTCATGCTGTATGCTGGTAAATAATACTGAGTCATTGTTAGTGCTGTGTACTGTTGGCCAGATGCTATATTTACAGTACAGTACACTGTTCCTGCATATATTAAACCACACATAGAATTTGAGTAAATATATGCATATGATATATATCATAAAAATGGTTTTGGTGTGTTTTGTGTGGCAGATGTGGCAGAGGCAGATGTGTGAGACCTGAGTGTTTTTTCCACAGCATTATTGTGAAAGGTTTTAGCTCTCTCCCTCTGTAACCAGTAAAGGTCACTGCCATCTAACTAACTAACAGTTATCCTCACCAAAAGGTCACCTATTTGCTGAGTACATAACTGCATAATTAAAAGGATTTCAATGTATTAAAATTGACTTTGGAATGGATAGAAGAGACCATGGAAGGTTATTACCATAGCAACCCTGTCGTTTATCATACATGCCTTTTTTGTAAATGCCAGATCTAACCGTTCTGACAACTTATTCCCACTTCCTGGGTATTTCCATCAGTGGGAGCGAGCCGGTCTCCTTCAACCCCACGGTTCAC